>NW_028317873.1:223750-447500 GCF_062004578.1 Staurois parvus | reverse complement strand
AGTGAATTTTAATTTGGGTATGTTTTTCCTCTTCTGTCAGAGCTACAGTTTCTAAGATGATCATATTGCTATAATTAAATACTCTAAATTTCTAGGTTAGGAAAAATTAAACCCATTTGGTTATGAATTTAAAGCCCTTACTAATTTTAAATACAGTGTGTCATGCGCACAGAAGACTCCTCTGAAACATGTAATTCTTACCCAGACAATATAAAAAATAAAAAAAAAATCAGTCACTTGAACTAACATGTCCCTGAGAAATTTGATTAAACCCAGCCCTTTTCCTTCAATAGGTTGGAGCACCAGAATATAGTGACGCTGTATTTTTCAGTGACCACAGAAGGAAACAAAACATAGTGCTAATCTGAATTTTCTTTCATATAGCAGTTTTTGGACTTTTTCAAGGACAATTTAGGTGTTCTTAATGTTAAATTGCAGCAGTAGATAAGAATTCACAGAAGAACACTTGCAGCAAATGCAGATCTTGCAAACATGGGATTATTTCTTCACCAAGTTAGAACCCTGATTTGGAAGAACTGTCTCTGCCGTGTTAGGCAACCGGTGAGTTATAGGTAGTTTTCTTAAAAATGTATAATTTTTAAATGTATTTTAACAGGATTTAATTTTTAATTTTTTTTTTTCTGCTGCATCGAATACCTCTCATACTGCCTTAGTGCTTAGTGTTTTCTTTGTGTGGTAAAAGTCTTTTCTGCTTCATCTGTTATGAAATTAATCGTTGCTTAGATGCACACGATTCTGCTTCTGCCCTGAGCATCTTGAAAGTAGGGCAGATGCTGAATCATAAACTTAACTGTCACAAAAATGACCTATTACGTTGGTATGATTTTCTAAGCCTATGACAAACCTTCCACATAAACTATTAGAAATTCTTTTTTTATTGAAACATTTTAAACTATGAATTTTTTAAAATGATTGTTTCTATAATTCAGATCTGTAATTCATAACATGATTATAATAACTTTACTATCTACTGAGCAGATTATCTGATAACGTGCTTTATAATGAAGCAAACAGACAGAAATATGGCATGTGCCATAGATGCCTAGATTCAGGAAAACACAGTCAGTGAAGTTATAGCTTCTATATCAAGCCACTGGCTAATATAATATAATATATTATAATCACTAATTGTAAAGCAAGCATAAAGATGACAGCTCAGAATTTACATATTTAAAACAAGTTTACAGTGGACACATCACTATTTCTATCTATGCTTTCATTTAAAGGAATATTGGGACACTTTTTTTTTTTTTCTTCTAGTATTTGTATACTATAATTGAGGGTTGTAAACATTCCAGATTATTTATATGGTGTACTGTTAGGGCAACACATTAATTCTGGATGAACAGCACTGCAAGTAACCTACACAATAATCTACATTCAGGGGCGGACTGACAACTCATGGGGCCCCCGGGCAATAGGGTTTCATGGGGCCCCTGTGTCCTTGCCCAAACTCAAAAAAGCCTATGAAAAAGGTACCAGGGGGATCTCATGGGGCCCCCTACTGTCCCCGGGCCCTCGGGCAGTGCCCGAGTTTCCAAATGGTCAGTCCGCCCCTGTCTACATTACCATGCATTGTGGTAACACACATTTTACCACAATGTATAAGTGTGAAGCTGGCCTAAAGCTTTTTATATTCCTCTTCCATATATTTTTCCTGGTTTTCAAGAGCTTTGAACTGTCATTATTGATTGTGGATCTAAATAGTTCCTTGCATACTTTAACGGCCAATTTAAATATTATCTTTGGATTCTTCAGAAAGTAAGCAGTGAACTTGGGTGGCTCAGTAGATGGATCCTGAGTATGGCATTTTCTTAGAGGTTGTTGATTAAAAATTACTTTATCAATGGAATAAAAAAATGCTCATCATGTCTATTGTATATTGGAAAGAACATTACTATCATACACTTTGGGGGTTCTTTAGCTGTGTTGTACATAGAAGCAAAAAGTACCCTAAACACAGAACAGACATTGATTATAACTGAAATATTAATGGTAATCAGGGGCGGACTGACCATTTGGAAACTCTGGCACTGCCCGAGGGCCTGGGGTCAGTAGGAGGCCCCATGAGATGCCCCTGGTACCTTTTTCATAGGCTTTTTTGAGTTTGGGCAAGGACACAGGGGCCCCATGATCCCCTATTGCCTGGGTACTCCATGATCCACTATTGCCCGGGGGCCCCATGATTCCCTATTGCCCGGGGGCCCCATGAGTTGTCAGTCTGCCCCTGATGGTAATAACACCTAAAAGTATATTTTAATTTTAAGCTTGAAGTAGTACAATGCGTCACCTTCCAGCTTTCTATGCTGTATCTTTCAGACACTCCAGTGTCATGACCTTTATTTAACAATTTGTATTTCCTCTCCCACTAATGGGGACATAATTAATGTTGGGCATAAGAATAAAGATTTCACTCCTTCAACCCAGTGAGCTGAATGAAAGAAATCCAGTGATTCTCCCATCTACGCTAAACATCATGAATGTGACTGAAGCTGTTTGGCCAGTTTTTTTCTGGTCAGCTCCTTAAATTTCTCAGTTGGAGTTTCTTGAGCCAGGTGGTGTCAGCAGGGCCAACCAAAGTTCAAATATCACTGTTAATTTTAGTTAATTCCCTAAATATTGGCGGCAACAAGATTTTCAAATTGCAAGCAGCTACCCAAAAGTTGAAATACCAATCTTGGAGGAGCTGACTTACAATTGTGGGACTGTTTCTTTTACAATTTCTTTTTAACAAAAAATGTATATTTAAAGATCAGCAAGGTTATCTACAAAGGCTGGGATTGTACTTAGATTGAGCTGACTGTAGAGTGTGATTTTTGGAATGTTTTGGTTTTGTTAGGAGTTGTTCAGATTTTCTTTTGGTAAAATGCTATGAATTTATTTTTGAGCCCGCGTGGCCAGTAATTAATCTGTACTAGGCCTTTTAGAGTAGGACTCTGCCCTACACCCCCCCCCCCCCCCCACCACCTTCCTCCACAGCCACCCTCCACCACCACCATTCATTGCAAAATCTAGAGGTCAACATTACAGTGCAGTATATTCACAGAAAGTTTTCCCTTAAATATTTTTATACCTCTTAACACAGTATTTCATTATTATTTGACGCAGGCCACATTTTGAACATGGCCACCTCCAGCCATGAATAAATGTCTATTTTTTTGCACATTAGTTTTTAATGGAGGAGAGAGAAACACGGGAGAGCCTCTGCTCCCATGCACAGCTCTGGATCGAGATCAGACTTGTGCAAGTTTTACGGAGGCTGTGGGGGGAGCAACACACAGATTTTTTACCTTTTATGCATGAAATACATGAAGGTAAAAAATCTTCAAACTTTACAACCACTTTAATGAAGCCTGTGGGAAAAGATGTTCACTTAAATTGTATTATCTGCTTGTAGTAAAAATATAGGTCTATAGAATACTGTATCAGGAGGGTCTTTTTTTGGCTTGGGGATAAGAATGATCAGCACTTCAGATACAGAAGGTGAAGGTAAAATCTAATTCTTCATTTAAAGCCAGGAGATGAGGGGCAAGCATCTTTGTATAGGTGGACCATAGACCTCAATTGGCAAGCCATCAGTGCCAAGGGCCTTAGTCTGGGCGTATTTGGAAATGGAAATCTGGACTTCATTAAGTGCAAAAGGCTTGGGTTTGGTGACATGTTCACCATGTGGGTTAATTTGCTGTATTGCAACCCTCAGGCCACCATACAGGTATCGGGAAGAGTTTCTGCCACCCATTGCAATGGGCATGGGGACTAGGCAGGGCTGCCCTTTGTCACCCCTGCTTTTTGCTCTTGCCATTGAGCCACTGCCTGCTCTCATTCGGTCCAATCCTGACAGCAATGGCTTCTGCTATAGGCATCTGCATAAAAAAATGTTATATGATGATGACATGATGGTGTTACTAGGTGACACATCATCGTCCCTACAGGCGGCCATAGACATTAGAGTTCAATTTGGATCTTTCTCTGGGTTAAGCATCAACTGGACAACATCAGCCTTCATGCTACTGGATGGGAGTCAGCCAGTGGCCACCTAGTTTAAAAATCTTGAAGTGAACATTTCCCTGGTCCTCAGAAACTTCTGTAACCTTAACATCTCTCTACTCCTTGCTCGGTTTTGGGATAAAGTTAGGATCTGGTCTAAACTGAAACTATCTGTGGTCGGTAAAATAAATCTGGTAAAGATGATTCTCATACCTCAGCTTCTATATTTCCTGCACAATACCCCGGTTGTGATCCCTCAAAGTTGTTCACCTTGTAAATTCTATATTCTTTCCCTGATGTGGAATGATTGCCCCCCACAAGGGTCTTCCTGGAGCAACTTCATCGTCCTAAGGATGATGGTGGTCCTGTTCTTCCTAACCCATGGCTCTACTACCTAGCAGGACACCAACAACAGCTGGTGGACTGCATGGCAACTGTAAGACTCCTGGCTCTCAGGGATTAAGCTCTACACCTCAAATTATACTAGTCTGTACACACAGGAACTCCCAGAGATATTGGATTCTCAAACTTTTAGTAAACTTAATAAATGCTTTCCTACATATAATTTGAAGCAAAAGATATGGTATAAAGCTAGATACCTGCAGGGTGTAATGGGCTTTACCAAGTACAATGTAATTTGGCAAAATGCCTATGATGAGCTGGTTAAGTTGTAACAGGTATTAGAAATAACAGTAAATATCCTCCTGCGCTTATTGCGGAAGTCACAAACCTAAACTAAAGCTGCTGCCACTTAAACCAATAAGTAATATTGCAAAATAGCTGTGAATAGTGCAGCGCTATAAACAAAATCTATCTAATAAGTAAATTAGTGTTCAATATTGCTTGCCATGCAAACACAATGGTGCTCAATGAAAAATTATTCCAAACAAATACATCTCATTCAACAAATATATAAGTGAAACATAACCTTATTATGGTGACATAATACAAATAGTAGTGAAGTGATTCTTTAAGGAAAAAAAAACATCCAGTGCTATAAATCAATCTCTAAAAAACACACTGCATGTGACCACACATCAACCCGCGCAGGGCAACAGGGCTATAATTAACCATTTGCCGCCCGGCCTATAGTCGTTTGGCAGCCGCAAAAATGCATTAGCTTTCCGGGGTGTACGCCATTTGGCGTCCTCCCGCACATGCACAGTTCGCGCGGTTGCAGAGCTGCGCAGCAGCGCGATCTATCACCGGCCGTGTACCTTGGACACGGCCGATGACAGATCTGAGTACCGGCCCCTGTTGCCGGTACCATGTGACCTGCTGTGACCAATCACAGCAGGTCACATGACAGTTGTATACAATGGATGGCTTCATTCATGCCATCCATTGTATACTAATGCCTAGCTGTGAATGGTCACATGCACATGTCATGTGATTAGCTGTGGCCAAATCACAGCTAAGCACAAAAAAAAAACAAAAAAACCTGAATGAATCGATTTCATTCAGGAAGATGCTTGCTTATAGCAAAGTAATTCTTTGCTATAAGCAAATTGTGTAAAAAAAAAAAAATACTGATCACTTCCCCAAAGTAGTACAATGTTACATTGTACTACTTTGGTCATAGTAAAATATGAAAAAAAAATCTTAAAAAAAAGTAATAAAAAATTAAAAATAAAAAAATATATATATATTTTTTTTTTTTTTCATACTGTCACCAGTCAGTGTCCCTGTTCACCGCCATGCCAGTTATATGATGACGCTGTACTGCACTGGCACTGAATGGTGGCTATAAGGTGAAGAGAGTGAAAACAGTCCAATGAAGGGGTGCTCTTAAGATCCAGGGTGATCTTCAGACGTCCAATATACAGGACCATCAGGTGATAAAATATAAAGACTGCGCACTCACCAGATACGCAATCTTTATGCGCATTTGTGTGAAATATCACTAGACCTCCTGTGTCATCATCCTGGTCTGGTCAGATCTGGTCAGCATATCCCTCATGGCCTGGTACCTGGATGGATGCAGCTGTTCTGTAGATTTGGCCGGTTCCCACCAGAACTCAAATAAATAGAAAGGGCCACATAGTGTAATATCCTTAGGTATCTTTATTAGAGACACAGGATAGCAGGAAATCCAACATACAAAAAATAGTACTGACCCAGGTGTGAATCAAAGATGGCCGCCGGGGCCCCTCGTGGCGCCGGCGGTGAAGCGTCCAACCTGCTGTAGCTATCCATGACGCGTTTCGAGCGAAGGCTCGTAGTCATAGGGGTGCAGCTTACAGTGGTGGACGCAAATGACAGTAGTTAAATACGGACATTGGCGCATGCGCAGTACGTCATGCGCCATTTTCCCTACGCTGGATGTCCGCGCAACGGGCGCCATTTTGTTGTAGCCCGACCCGATGGCGCATGCGCAAACGCCAATCATCAGGTGCACTGGAACAAACAGCAAAGCGAATGCTATGAACACCAAAGCTGGTTCAATCTAATGCTATGAGCACCAGGGATAATTCAATCCATAGATTATGGGTCACCTGTGCAGGGTAAAACCCAAGTAATATGGCTGTGGGCAAAAACAAGAATGGATCTTTAATTAATAGATCCAGAATCCTATTATATAGCCCATGTTTATCATAGCCCAAATAGTGTGAATATATAAGACTTATATATAAAGTATATTTACATAAAAATAAAATTGAATTAAAACATATATAAAAACCTGGTGATCATGCATACAAAAATACTGGCAAATATGTACCATCTGCCAAGCAAAAAAATATAATATACAAATACATCATAAATACCCTTATGTATGAAAGTCATTTCTAAACCAGTAATAATCAGCAGTAAATATAGTTAATACAACTGTAAGAATATAACATGCATGTTAAAATAAATACACCTAAAAACAAGTATGTATCATCATAATGGCAAACGGAAACCCTTATAGTTTTATAAAATAAAATAAGATAAAATAAGATAGATACACATTAGGATCAGTTGCAAAGAATTCAAATATAAATGTACACATAGAAGGATATCTAAATAGTCCCAATTAGCTGTTATCAATAAAACTATTGATATCCAGTTCTATGTTAAGTCCTTTGGGGCGCATACAGTCCATCTGGAATATCCATTTCGTTTCCATTTGCGAGACTGCTCTTTTTCTATTTACGCCCCTCCAGTGGGCTTGTACTATATCAATACCTACAAACTGTAGTGAAGATGGGTCCCTATTATGATGGGTCCTGTAGTGTAATGATAAAGAATGATCTTTAAAGCCCTTCTTAATGTTGCTAACATGTTCACGAAGTCTGTCCTTAAGTTTTCTGATGGTGGTCTCCATGTTGATAATGATACATTTCTAGTTACGGCTGACGTGGCTTCTTTGTACATGAGTATTGATCACATAGAAGGTATGCAAGCAGTAGATTTTTATCTCAATGAATCTACTCTGACGCCACGAGGGGCCCCGGCGGCCATCTTTGATTCACACCTGGGTCAGTACTATTTTTTGTATGTTGGATTTCCTGCTATCCTGTGCCTCTAATAAAGATACCTAAGGATATTACACTATGTGGCCCTTTCTATTTATTTGAGTTCTGGTGGGAACCGGCCAAATCTACAGAACAGCTGCATCCATCCAGGTACCAGGCCATGAGGGATATGCTGACCAGATCTGACCAGACCAGGATGATGACACAGGAGGTCTAGTGATATTTCACACAAATGCGCATAAAGATTGCGTATCTGGTGAGTGCGCAGTCTTTATATTTTATCACCTGATGGTCCTGTATATTGGACGTCTGAAGATCACCCTGGATCTTAAGAGCACCCCTTCATTGGACTGTTTTCACTCTCTTCACCTTATAGCCACCATTCAGTGGCATTACTAACTTACAGTCACCGTTTATTATTGTGTAATCATTTATCATTTGTCTGGATATATAGCACTGCACCTCCCTCCCTTTTCACATATATGTTATTGAAGGTTTGATACGGTGCCTCTTCTGGTGTACAGCCGCTACCTATTATACAGTATCACATAAGCGCTCACCTATCTTTTGTTTCTCTTGATTATTGCTACCTATTTCAGTTGAGCTGCTAGTTGTGTTAAGCCTATAAATGGCTGACATATTTGAGATAAGGTCCATGAGACCAAAAATATCTGATGATGTTTTCAGTATAGAACAAGAATCTGATGACATCAAGGGACTATTCACACAGCTTCATAACCTAACCTCACCCGAAGTTAGGACATTGTGGGATATCTCCTTTTTAGATAAATATATTAAAGAACAAATGGTCCCTCGGTCCCTAAGATGGAATGTCCCCCCTGAAACGGGAGATACTAATAGTACAGTAGAATGGTCACAGTATTTTAATTTAGCTGGGCTAGATTTACTTAAGTTTCTAATTACACGGAAAAAGAAGAAACTTATCCATCTAGACACGGAAATTAATAAAGTACGAGAGAAACTCATTCCATTTAAAGATAGGAATGATTATCAATTAGAATCTGAGAAATTGAAACAGTCTTTAGAACACACTGAAAAGGAACAAAAGACAAAAAAATGCAAGAAATACATACGAGATCATAGGGACTATGCTACTAATAAAGTTTTTAAATGGCAAACGGATGTAGATGAACCTGTTAATGTGTCTCCCACACCTATGGAGACTAATCTGCATACATCTAAACCAAAGAAAAATAACAAAGGCGGGAAGGTTCCTAATCACTCTCGCCATGTTTATTACCACCAATCTCAGCCATCTGGGGATAATAGGGTTACTTACAACAGAAATATACCTACAACTAACCGTTTTGAACCACTGAGGTCTATGTCAGACGATAATATAGGCTCTAGAAACTATGACTGGTATCCCAATCAAGGTTATAGGGACAACCAATTTAAAAAACCATATCAACAACAAGGTAAGGGACCCTCTAATAACAATTATAATAGAGGATATGGCTATTATAATTCCCCAAGAAGGAATTATGGAGCCCCCTATAGACATGACGAGTTCATGACACCTATACCCAGAACACCTCAGCAGCCATTTAGGCAACCATCATATGCTCCACCATATAGAAATGATGTCTATTATCCCCCTACAACTAATTATCCCACATATCAAAGTGAGAATCGGAATCCCACCCCGGTTCATTTTTTAGACCAGGGAAACTCACGCAAAAGAAGCGTTCGAGCAGGGGAAAAAGAGGAGGCAAAAGGGTCAACAAACCCAAAAAAGAGGAAACTATAAAGGGTAAGGGAATTTTTAACCTTAGTGGGAAAGTATTAACTTCCCAAGAGCTGGACCTACTAGACAGGGGATTAAAATTTGCACCAAATAATAAATTGGACAAATTTCATACATATATTGACATACACAGATTTGTAAGGTCAATATCTTTGAAAAAATACTTTTATACGAATCCTATTGTCAAAAATATTACTAATATAAATACTCAGTCAAACTTAAGGAATGCATCTCTATTCAACCCTCCCCCACAGACAAATAGCTATATTAATGCTTTTAAAGAAACGGTACTTAGAGATTTAGTTGCTGTGAAGGTAAAGAACTATAAAGACCATCATGGGACTTCTAAAGCTATTGACTCCCTCCTTGACCAGAAAGACCTAGTCATAAGGCCTGCAGACAAGGGAGGGGGTGTTGTATTAATGAACAAAGATAGCTACAACAAGGAAGTATATAATATTCTTGGAGATGTGGATACATATTGCCGTCTTCCAAAGAATCCTTTGATTGCATACAAAAAATCTCTCAAAAATATTATTGCTAAAGGTTATTCAGATAATGTTATAAATAAAAGAGAGAAGGAGTTTTTATGCCCATCGGCTCCTAGGTTACCGGTCATGTACATTCTCCCTAAAGTGCATAAAAATTTAGAGAACCCTCCCGGCAGACCCATCATAAGTGGTATTGGATCTTTAACTTCCGCCCCACAAGCCAAAGTCCTTGGTGTCGTTCTTGACGCGAACCTCTCCCTCCAACCGCATGTCAAATCACTCACAAACACATGCAGGCTCCATCTTCGCAACATTGCCAAGATACGCTCCTCCCTCACCCCAGACACCACCAAACTTCTAGTACACTCCCTCATCATCTCACGCCTTGACTACTGCAACTCCCTCCTCACTGGCCTACCCAAGTGCAGGCTCTCCCCGCTCCAGACCATCCTGAACTCAGCTGCCAGACTCATCCACCTCACCACCCGCTCCACCTCTGCCACCCCCCTCTGCCTCTCCCTCCACTGGCTCCCGATTGCCCAACGCATCAAATTTAAACTTCTAACCCTGACCTACAAAGCTGTTCACAACACTGCCCCTGACTACCTCACCAACCTTATCACCAAGTACCACCCTACCCGTACCCTTCGCTCCTCACAGGACCTCCTTCTATCCTGCTCCCTGGTCTCCTCCTCCCATGCACGACTGCAGGACTTCTCCAGGTCCTCCCCCATCCTCTGGAACTCACTGCCCCAATCCATCAGACTGTCGCCTTCCCTATTCACATTCAGGCGCTCCCTCAAAACCCATCTCTTCAGGGAAGCCTACCCCACCCTCACCTAACGGCCATCCTCCCTCATTCCTCCCACCACTTCATCCCCCTCAGCCACTTCCTACTGTACCTTTTACCCCCTCCCTCCTAGATTGTAAGCTCGTAAGAGTAGGGCCCTCTTACCCCTCGTACATTGTTTGTTGTTGTTGTACTGTGCCATGTATTGTCCCCCCTATTGTACAGCGCTGAGCAAACCCTTTGGCGCTATATAAACTCGTAGTAATAATAATAATAATAATAATAATAATAATATGTTCTCGAGTAGGACAATACATAGATTATTTCCTACAACCACTAGTACGGAAAACGCCATCTTATCTGCGAGACACAAAACAAGTGTTACAGGATATTCAAGGTCTCCATGTTGATAATGATACATTTCTAGTTACGGCTGACGTGGCTTCTTTGTACACGAGTATTGATCACATAGAAGGTATGCAAGCAGTAGATTTTTATCTCAATGAATCTACTCTGTCTACCTTACATAAACAGTTTATTCTCACCCTTTTGGATTTTGCTATGACTAGAAATTATTTTTGGTATGATAGTAATTTGCAGACTAGGGGCGTGGCGATGGGAGCGAAATTCGCCCCAAGCCTGGCAAATTTGTTCATGGCGAGATGGGAGGAGGACGTTATATTCGCCAGAGATTGGCCGGAACTATACTTTTACAGGCGATATATTGATGACATACTGCTTATTTGGAAAGGGGATGAACAGGCATTAGTTAATTTTTTCGGTACTCTTAATAATAACACCTTAAATATCAAATTAACTTTTGATTACAGTAAATCTAGTGTGAATTTCTTGGATTTGACATTAATAAACCAAGAAGGTACCATCATAACTTTGTTCCTTTTTTAAAGAAACAGACCGCAACGGTTACATTCCCATTAGCAGTTGTCATCATCCGCTATGGCTTTCAAACATACCGAAAGGCCAATTCTTAAGGTTGAGAAGAAATTGTACCTCGGTTGATACCTTTTTTTTACAAGCATCTATATTAAAACATAGGTTCTTAGAAAAAGGATACGATGAGACATGCCTCACCCGTACTATGTATGAGATAGGAAATATGGATAGGGATTCTTTGCTCGCTAATAATAATGTTTCACAAAAGTCACAAAAAATTTGTCCTTTTGTTACTACATTTTCTAGACAATATAAGACCATCTCGAGAATTATTAATCAGAATTGGAAAATTCTGAAGGTGGATCCAGTGTTAACTAAAATCCTCCCTGATAGACCTAAGATCACCTATAGAAGAGCTCAATCTCTGAGGAATTTTATAGCCCCAAATATTATCAACCCTCCTAGGAATATTTCCTTTTTGAACAATACCATCGGTTTTTTCCCATGCAACAGGTGTATCATATGCACATGTAATAGCAAAAGGAAAAAAAGGGTAGATAATTTCACATCGACTAGTACTGGTAGGACATTTAAGATCAATAACTTTATATCATGTCATAGTAAATATGTCGTGTATCTTTTGCAATGTCCGTGCAAGAAACAGTACATTGGGCGCACCATCAGAAAATTTAAGGACAGACTTCGTGAACATGTTAGCAACATTAAGAAGGGCTTTAAAGATAATTCTTTATCATTACACTACAGGACACATCATAATAGGGACCCATCTTCACTACAGTTTGTAGGTATTGATATAGTACAAGCCCACTGGAGGGGCGTAAATAGAAAAAGAGCAGTCTCGCAAATGGAAACGAAATGGATATTCCAGATGGACTGTATGCGCCCCAAAGGACTTAACATAGAACTGGATATCAATAGTTTTATTGATAACAGCTAATTGGGACTATTTAGATATCCTTCTATGTGTACATTTATATTTGAATTCTTTGCAACTGATCCTAATGTGTATCTATCTTATTTTATCTTATTTTATTTTATAAAACTATAAGGGTTTCCGTTTGCCATTATGATGATACATACTTGGTTTTAGGTGTATTTATTTTAACATGCATGTTATATTCTTACAGTTGTATTAACTATATTTACTGCTGATTATTACTGGTTTAGAAATGACTTTCATACATAAGGGTATTTATGATGTATTTGTATATTATATTTTTTTGCTTGGCAGATGGTACATATTTGCCAGTATTTTTGTATGCATGATCACCAGGTTTTTATATATGTTTTAATTCAATTTTATTTTTATTTTTATGTAAATATACTTTATATATAAGTCTTATATATTCACACTATTTGGGCTATGATAAACATGGGCTATATAATAGGATTCTGGATCTATTAATTAAAGATCCATTCTTGTTTTTGCCCATAGCCATATTACTTGGGTTTTACCCTGCACAGGTGACCCATAATCTATGGATTGAATTATCCCTGGTGCTCATAGCATTAGATTGAACCAGCTTTGGTGTTCATAGCATTCGCTTTGCTGTTTGTTCCAGTGCACCTGATGATTGGCGTTTGCGCATGCGCCATCGGGTCGGGCTACAACAAAATGGCGCCCGTTGCACGAACATCCAGCGTAGGGAAAATGGCGCATGACGTACTGCGCATGCGCCAATGTCCGTATTTAACTACTGTCATTTGCGTCCACCACTGTAAGCTGCACCCCTATGACTACGAGCCTTCGCTCGAAACGCGTCATGGATAGCTACAGCAGGTTGGACGCTTCACCGCCGGCGCCACGAGGGGCCCCGGTGGCCATCTTTGATTCACACCTGGGTCAGTGCTATTTTTTGTATGTTGGATTTCCTGCTATCCTGTGCCTCTAATAAAGATACCTAAGGATATTACACTATGTGGCCCTTTCTATTTATTTGAGTTCTGGTGGGAACCGGCCAAATCTACAGAACAGCTGCATCCATCCAGGTACCAGGCCATGAGGGATATGCTGACCAGATCTGACCAGACCAGGATGATGACACAGGAGGTCTAGTGATATTTCACACAAATGCGCATAAAGATTGCGTATCTGGTGAGTGCGCAGTCTTTATATTTTATCACCTGATGGTCCTGTATATTGGACGTCTGAAGATCACCCTGGATCTTAAGAGCACCCCTTCATTGGACTGTTTTCACTCTCTTCACCTTATAGCCACCATTCAGTGGCATTACTAACTTACAGTCACCGTTTATTATTGTGTAATCATTTATCATTTGTCTGGATATATAGCGCTGCACCTCCCTCCCTTTTCACATATATGTTATTGAAGGTTTGATACTGTGCCTCTTCTGGTGTACAGCCGCTACCTATTATACAGTATCACATAAGCGCTCACTTATCTTTTTGTTTCTCTTGCTGTACTGCACTGGTGACCGTATGTAAAAAAAAAAAAAAAGTGAAAATAATTTTTTTTTTTCATCTTCCGAAAAATTATGAAAAAAAAAATACAACTTCAAAAAACTCGCCATTCCTCTTATGAAGTACGTCGGACTGTCTACTTTACAAAAAGGGGTAATTTGGGGGATATCTGTACTGTTCTGACATTCTTGGACCTCAAGAAATTAGATTGGCTGTCAGTACTTCAGGATTGATCAATAATCAGATCTATACCATAGTTTGTGAACTCTATAACTTTCCTACAAACTAAAAAATACATCCTTATTTGGGTTATTTTCACCAAAGACATGTAGCAGAATACATCTCGGCCTAAATTTATGAAGAACAATTATTTATTTGTAAACTTTTATAACAGAAACAAAGGAAAACGTGTTTTTTTTTTCAAACGTTTTGGTCTTTTTTTGTTAATTTAGCAAAAAATAAAAACCCCAGCGGTGATTAAATACCAACAAAAGAAAGCTCTAGTTGTGTGAAGAAAATGATAAAATTTTAGTTTGGGTACAATGTTGTATGACCGCACAATTGTCATTCAAAGTGTGAGAGCGCTGAAACCTGAAAACTGGCCTGAGCAGGAAGGTGTAAAATTGCCCGGTATTGAAATGGTTAATAGTAACAGATCCTTTCCACTCCACTCCTCATCACAGGGACTTTGGAACAGGATAAAGACCTCTGCCCAGTGCACCTTATTCACTCCACCTCCACTCAAGATTGCATATATAGGGTATAAAGCAAGAAACCTTCCATAGTGCAGTATCCTTTTATTTAAATTGCAGGAAAAAGTAGGTAAAGCACTCACATGTATCCCCAGTAACAAAAACGCCTGTCACCACATCCTATGGGTGTACTGCATGGTATACTGGGTATAGCAAGATGGCCGCTACCGGAAGTGCGTCACCTTGTACCGGAAATGACATACCGACGCGTTGCGTCACGTGACTCATCGCGAAGTGAGCAGGCATTGCTGCCATTTAAGGATTTCTGTTTAATTTTCACTGGAGTGAAGATCACATCAGCACGGTTTTACTTGCATGGACTTTATGTTTTTAAATAACACAGATAGAATTTGATTTGTTTGCTGTTTGGTCACATGCAGTGTGTTTTTTAGAGATTGATTTATAGCACTGGATGTTTTTTTTCCTTAAAGAATTACTTCACTACTATTTGTATTATGTCACCATAATAAGGTTATGTTTCACTTATATATTTGTTGAATGAGATGTATTTGTTTGCAATAATTTTTCATTGAGCACCATTGTGTTTGCATGGCAAGCAATATTTAACACTAATTTACTTATTAGATAGATTTTGTTTATAGCGCTGCACTATTCACAGTTATTTTTAAATTGCAACAGGGCCCTCATTGCTAAGGGTGTCATAGTCACCTACTAATGCCATATTCTTAAATATGGGGTTTTGCTACCCTTCTCCGACTTGCAAACTGAATTTTCTTTGCCCAGCTCTATACATTATTATGTACAATTACGGCATGCTATTAGAGCACAACGGGATGCCTGTAATTGGCATCAGTCCCCTTCACCTCTTTTCAATTTAATTGACATTGCTGAAACCTCCAAAGGCTTTATTTCACAGTTTTATTTGATGGAATACCTTTTTAACTAGTTGCCGACCGCAGATAGCCGAATGACGGCTTCACTGCGGCCGGCCAGTTCTGGGTGGACGTCATATGACGTCCCCCCAGAACGCGCTCTCCTGCGCGCCCCAGGGGGCGCGCACCCGGCGATCTCTGTGATCGCTGTGTCCTACGGACACAGCTGATCACGTGATGTGGTAAAAGGCCGATCCCAGCGGCCTTTTACCACGTGATCAGCGGTGTCCAATGACACGCTGATCACAGGGAAATGCAAGTGCCGGTTCTCGGCTGCACTTTCCTCACGCTGTCAGATCGTGAGGAAAGTACTGCCGAGAACTGGCAGTTGTCACAGCGGGGATCGGCACCGATCATCAGGACACTGATGATCAGTGCCCTGATGATCGGTGCCCAGCAGTGCCACCCGCAAGTTCCGCCCACCTGTGCCCAGCAGTGCGCCCACTAGCTCCGCCCACCTGTGCCCAGCAGATCACCCACCTGTGCCCAGCAGTGCACCCACCTGTGCCACTCTGCAGTGTCACACACCTGTGCCCAGAAGTGCCACCTACCTGTGCCCAGAAGTGCCCACCCACCTGTGCCCACCCACCAGTGCTGCCCACCAGTGCCACCCACCAGTGCAGCCCAGCAGTGCTGCCAGTCAGTGCCACCAGTCAGTGCCCAGGGGTTGTGCCAGTCAGTGCCGCCAGTCAGTGCCCAGCAGTGATGCCAGTCAGTGCCGTCTATCAGTACCCATCATCAGTGTCACCTATCAGTGCCGCATATTAGTGCCGCCTATCCGTGACACCTCATTAGTGCTGTCTATCAGTGCCGCCTATCCGTGCCACCTCAGTACTGCCTATCAGTGCCCTTTAGTGCTGCCTATCAGTGCCCATCAGTGCTGCCTCATCAACGCACATCAGTGAAGGAGAAAAAATACCTGTTTGAAAAATTTTATAATAGAAACAAAGAAATTAATTTTTTTTTTTTCAAATTTTTTGCACTTTTTTTTATTTATAGCGCAAAAAGTAAAGCGCCCAGTGGCAATTAAATACCACCAAAAGAAAGCTCTATTTGTGAGAAAAAAATGATCAAAATTTCATATGGGTACAATGTTGCATGACCGCGCAATTGTCAATCAAAGTGCGGCAGCGCTGAAAGCTGAAAATTGGCCTGGTAAGGAAGGGGGTATAAGTGCCTGGTAGGCAAGTGGTTAAAGGACGAGTTCACCTTTTGGACAAAAATAATAAACGCACTTTTTTGCAGGTAAAAAAATGTGTTTTTCTTATTTTTGTTCAAAGGGGCTTGGAAAGCAGACCTGTCAGAATTTCTGCTTGCCGTACAGGGATGTACGGCCAAGCAGATATTCTGACAGGAAGCTTCAACAAACTACCATGGCGCTCCACAGTGCCGTGGTAGTTCACTGAAAACTACGAGCCCACAGCTCCTAAGGTTGTCAGGACTTGCAGTTCATTCATTCACTGAAGTCCGTGAATGAATGACGTGGTCGTGTGGATGGAGCCCCTCACGGCTGCACTTTTTTCAAATTTGACAGTACGGGGAAACTTCTCCCCATATTATCTGTCAGAGGGAGGGGGCAGCTATCGCGGCGACGGGTATGGGCAAATGTTAAATGTTCACCACTGGGTTTTTTTTTTGCTAAATAAATGAAAAAAGACTGAAAATTTAGAAAAAGTTTTCCTTTGTTTCTGTTATAAAATTTAGCAAATAATTGTTCTTCATACATTTAGGCCAAAATGTATTCCGCTACTTTTTTTTTGTGTGAAAATATTCCAAATCGATGTTTATTATTTAGTCTGTAGGAAAGTACACAAACTATGGTATATATCTGAAAATTGATCAATCCTGATAGTACTGACGGCCTATCTCATTTCATGAGGCCCAGTACAGATATTCCCCAAATGACCCCTTTTTGGAAAGTAGATTATCCAAGGTATTTAGTAAGAAGCATGGTGAGTTTTTTTTTTTTTTTAAAGTAATTTTTTGTCATTTTTTGGAAAATGAAATAAAAAAATCCCATTTTAATTTTTTACATTTTTTTAAAATTTATTTTTTTATTTTTTTTACATACTGTCACCAGCGCAGTACAACATCATTATACAGTGGTGTGGTGGTGATCAGGGACACTGGTGACAGTATGAAAAAAACTTTTTTTTTTTTTCTTTTATTACATTTTTCTTTTTTTGTACGATTTTTTTTTTTTTTTAAACACAGTGATCAGAGAAATATAATGTTACCATAGTAACATTGTACTACTCTGGGAAGGTGAATTGTGCTTAGGCATTAAGATTTGTTTTACCCTTAGGCATGAAGGGGTTAATGACCAGGGGCGGACTGACCATTTGGAAACTCGGGCACTGCCCGAGGGCCCAGGGTCAGTAGGGGGCCCCATGAGATGTCCCTGGTACCTTTTTCATAGGCTTTTTTTTAGTTTGGGCAAGGACACAGGGTCCCCATGATCCCCCATTGCCCGGGGGCCCCATGAGTTGTCAGTCCGCCCCTGGTGATCAGTATTTTTTTTACACATTGATTGCTTATTGCAGTGAATTTCACTGCTATAAGCAAGCATGTTTACTCAATGAAATCAATTCATTCAGTGTGTTATGTTGTGACCAGTCACAGGTAGCAACACCATGGTACACAATGAATAGCATAAATCAAAGCCATTCATTGTTTACAATTGTCATGTGATCTGCTGTGATTGGTCACAGCGTTCGGTGGACACAGCTGGTGACAGATCACATCTGCAAGGTACTTTCCAGGAGGATGTCATATGATGTCCACTCGTAATGAGAAAAGTCCCGCCCCGCCATCATTCTGTTATAGGCCAGGTGGGAAGTGGTTGAGGTTTCAACTAAATGTTTTTTTTTTTTGTTTACAAACGATTTTATTGAATATAAGTAGACTGTAAAACAACAGCACACTTTCAAGTGTTATTTTCAACGAAAACAAGGCACTTTTGAAATGTACAATACAGAAAAGTATATTAACATAAGAAAGAGAGAAAAAAAAAAAAAAAAAAAAAAAAGAAAAGAGTAAATTACGAGTGCATGAAATATGTGAACAATAAGATAAGTTAAAGATACATCCGTCAACAGTACATGTCAGGCAACTTTTACTGAGAATATTGTTAAACATGCAATAAGTGTCTACAATCTCTCCATGACTCCCATTTTTTATCATATAAGTGCATCTTATCCAGTAGGGTATAATGAATGCGGTCCATGAGCATTACAGTATCAATTCTGTGTAAAACGGAGTCCAAGGGTACAGCATTGGACCTCCAGTGTAAGGCAATAGACCATAAGGTGGCAATACATAATGTATGTATCAATCTCAGATTGGCATCAGAGACCCCTGGGATATTGGCCCCCAATAAACAGGTCTGTATGGACAATCGTATCGGGGTACCCGACAGTGAGGTAGCCACCTCAGATATCTTACACCAAATCAAAGATATGGTCGGGCAATCCCAGAATATATGAACCAAAGTACCTGTGAGGCCACAGCCCCGGAAACATAAAGGGGACGTTTGTGGGAACAATACATGTAGTCTCGATGGGGTGTAATACCATCTGGTTAAAACCTTAAGGGCTGTCTCACGAACTGAAAGAGATCTAGAACTCTTGCATATATTATCCACCATGGAATCCCAATCCTCCTCTGAAAAAGTGATACCACAATCCTCCTCCCATTTTTGTCGATAAGAGGGGGGTGTATGAAAAAGGCAGATCAAAAATTGGTGATAAAGATCTGAGATAAGACCCCTACCCTTAGGAGAGTCACGGCTGATACGTTCAAAAAAAGAAATTGGGGAAGATGGCATAAGGCCAAAGTGTGAATTAAAAAAATGTCTAATCTGTCGGTAGCGAAGGTACTCGCGAAGAGGAACATCAAACAACACACGTAGCATATCAAAGGTAATATACGATCCTCCTCTTTGAAAATCCGATAATCTGATAAAGGATCGATCATACCACCAACGAAACTGTTGAGGGGAAGAAAAAGCTACAACAAAAGTGGGGTCACCAAAAAATGAAACACCTGGGGGGGTAAGAGAGACTAGATTCAATTTAGATTTGTATTTGGACCAGAGAGTCAGCGAATGAGTCACTATGGAGTTATGAAAAGTAAGCGATCGGGGGGAAATTTTAGACCATAGAATTCCCGGTAAATAAAATGGGTGTATTGATTGAGACTCAAACTTGATCCATGGGATTTGAGAATTAATAGTAGCCCATTGTGATAATTGCGCAAAACGAGCAGAGAGGTAATATAGCCAAAAGTTGGGGAGGCCAAGACCTCCCGTCCGTTGTGAGCGGTACAAAATGGATGAAGCAAAACGTGGATGCTTATTTCCCCAAATAAAATTATTAACAGTCCGCTGAAAGTGATCCAAAAACGTTTTTGAAACTGGAACTGGCAGTGATCTAAAAAGATAAAGCAGTTTGGGCAAAATATTCATTTTAACCGCCGTGACTCTACCCAGAAAGGAAATATGATAACCATGCCAAATCTTCAATAGAGTAGAGAGACGTGATACACATGATGGATAATTAGCAGTAAACATATCCGAGTATCTAGGGGTGAGATTAATCCCCAGATAGGAGATCCTGTCCTTGACCCAACGAAATGGGAAAGAGCTACGGAGAGATGCACTTAGGGAGTCAGGAACATTAACCGGCATAATCACCGATTTGGTAAAATTAACGGTGAGACCTGACACTAAGGCAAAATCGTTCAATACAGCACATAAATTAGGCAATGAAGTCAATGGGTTAGTAAGAAAAAGCATAACATCATCGGCATACATGCTCATTTTAAAATGTGAAACTAATAATGAGTAACCAGAAATATCCGAATGTGATCTGATCGCCAATGCCAAAGGTTCCAACACCAGCGCAAATAGAAGGGGTGAAAGAGGACAACCCTGGCGGGTGCCTCTACCCAATGTAAAAAAGTCAGAGTTACAACCAGGAAGCCTTATTCTTGTTTTAGGAGAGTCGTATAGGGCGTGCACGCCTGCCAAAAACCCGTCACTAAAGCCCATTTTCCCTAGCAGGGAGAATAAATATGGCCAAAGAACACTGTCAAAGGCCTTGTTTATATCTAAACTCATCAACAGAACCTCTTTGGAATGTAAATTAGCATCTTGAATAACATTTAGAGTGAGGCGAATGTTATCAGTAATAAATCTGTCGGGAATAAAACCCGACTGGTCTGGAGAAACCAAAGAGGAGATGATAGGGGCCAACCTGTTCGCCAAAATACGGCTAAATATCTTCAGATCGTTATTCATTACTGAGATTGGTCTATAGTTTTGTGGCAAACAGTGGTCTTTCTGCGGTTTAGGTATTAGGGACATATTAGCCAATAGCATCTCCTCAGGGAACCTACCCCCCTGCAAAACATCATTGAATAAAGTTATCAAATAGGGAGCCAGCGTGGGGGCAAAATGCTTATAATAACTAGCGGTAAATCCATCTGGACCCGGTGCAGTAGAGCGTTTTAGCGCACTAATCGCACAAGTTATTTCCTCCAAAGTGCAGGGGGCATTAAGGGAGGCAATCTGAGAAGGTGTAAGAGCAGGGAGGGATATAGAATCCAGCCATGAGTCTGATGGAGGAACAGAATCTGACTGCGGAGAAGCTAGTAGATTAGAATAAAAGTTTTCAAAAATACCTAAGACTTCCTGAGGTAGAGATGAGATAGTACCCGAATTAGTGCGTAGCTTATACACATGTGGGGGGCGCAGAGAGTGGTTCAATTTCCTTGCAAACATGGTAGATGCTGAGTTGCTATGTAATAGGAACGAGGCCTTCGACCAGCGGAGGGCCTTTTCAGTCTTTTGAGAAAGCAGGGTATTCAGTTCTAAGCGTTTTTGGGACAATAACTGTTTATTGAGGAGAGATGGATTAGCAACATGACTTCTATAGTGTGCTTCTAATTCTCGGGTAAGAAGTAGTACTTGCTGCCAATGTTTTCTATTTCTGGATGAAGCCATGGAGATAAGTCGGCCTCGTAGGACCGCCTTATGGGCTACCCATAGTGTGGACGAGGATATATCAGGGGTTGAATTAGATTGAAAATATTCCCGGATAGATGTAACCACCTCTTGACGAGAGTCAACATCAGTTAGCATAGAGTCATTAAGTCTCCAAGAGAAGGGAGTAGGTGCCAATCCTATAAATGTGATAGATAAAGCCAAGATATTGTGATCCGACCAGGGGCTCAAGTGAATACAAGCTGTCTTAGAATTAGCTAGTAAAATTGGGGTACAATAGATATAGTCTAATCTGGCATAAGAGTCATGTGGGTGAGAATAAAATGTGTAATCCCTGGCTCCCATGTTGTGCGCTCTCCAGGCATCCACCAACTGGAAGGCATCCAGTCTCCTGGTAAGGGATTTTGGGAAAGCTTGGGAAGAGTGTGAGGAGGAGTTACGATCCAAAAGAGGGTTTGCCACTAGATTAAAATCACCACCCACCAATAGATGAGGGGATAAAAACCTATCCAGAGCACCAAAAAATTTAGAAAAGAAGGAAGATTGTGCCGAGTTCGGTGCATAAAGATTAGCAATCGTAAGTTCTCGACCGGAAAGGGTGCCTTTAAGAATGATAAACCTACTGTCCGGATCACGATACACATGTTGAACCTCAAAGGGGAATGAGTTATGTAGAAAGATGGCTACTCCCCTACTCTTGGAGGAATGTAGGGTATAATACCCCTGCCTATAGGATTTATGAAAATATGTTGGGTGTTTTGCGGCTGCAAAATGTGTTTCCTGTAATAATATAATTTTAGCTCCTAGACGCTTATATTGAAGAAAGGCTGTTTTGCGCTTATTTGGCGAATTGAAACCCTGGACATTATGCGAGATACATTGAATTACCATAGTAAACAAAGTTTGACACTATCAGCGTAAAAATACACACTGGAGAGATATCTCCTAAAATTATTTGGCTAGACATGATGACCCATAGGTCCACATCAGACAGATCTACCTGCAGCAGTACCAGCCTAGGGGACCCCCAGACCCCAACATGGGGGTCATGACGTCCACAGACCAGCACAATACCAACGTCATACACTAAAGTTTTGTGAAGAGAATGAGCAAAAAACAATAGAAACGAAGCTTTAATAGCTCCTACAGTTGAGAGGGTAACTAAAGAACATGGATCAGGCAGGAAATTTACCATACCCGATAAAACAAAAAATTCAGACATTAACGGGCCAAATGGGCCCAGACCCTGTCTCCGTAAAACATGGAAAACGGAGCCGTCACCCCTCAATCGGGCGGCAACACCTCCGGCCATGTCAGGAGGCAGGGTGGGGAAACGTGTCCAAGAGTTGTGAGACCATGGTTTAATGGGCGTAATTAAGAGGGCCCGCAGACCCTTGTACAACTTAACTCGTCCAGCTATTAATACAAGGCACACATAGTTCGCAGAACCACAAAGATATCAGAGCAGCGACCACAAAAATGCATATCCTGACAGTGTAAGAGATAAAGAGCAAATCCCTGTGTCCCAGTTCCTGTCAAAGTCATAATATACAATAGGCAGGACCAAGGACCGTCAAAACAATGGGTATCAGGCATGTGAAAATTGTCCTGTCAGCCCGGTGCTTGTCTGACTCTCCTTCTATCCCTTCGTGGAGATGGAGTATGCCAAATGGGAGAAACACGAGGGGTGGAGGGTGGACGCCGAGGCGATGGGGCATCCGCCAGGCCCAATTTGGCCAAAATTTCCCTACCTTCAAGAAGGGATGTGGCTATATATGTGCTCCCATTATGTGGAACTATCAGCTTAAAAGGGAAGCCCCACTTGTAGCGGATACGAGCTGAGAACAGGGCAGTGGTAACTTCCTTCATTTTTCTACGTTTCTCCAACGTGGCCGGGGAAACATCTGGAAAGATTTGTAGAACCGAGCCATCGAAGGAGATTGTTGGGGTATTACGAGCAGCTCTAAGTATGTCTTCTTTGGTCAGGAAATCCTTCATACACAGGACAATATCTCTAGGCGGCTTGTCATTAGGAGGTTTAGGGCGCAGGGCTCTATGGATGCGGTCACAGGCAAAAGACCCAGGGTCGCGATCCAGAAGGAGTGACTTGAATAACTTGGTTGTGGTTAATGAGAGGTCAGATATAGACTCCGGAATTCCCCTGATTCGCAAATTATTCCTGCGGTTGCGATTATCTAGGTCCTCTACCTGCGCCTCCAATTGTAAAAAAGCCGTTTGTAGATGGTCATGCTCTCTGGATAGTTCACCATAGGCTAAGCTAAGTTCATCGTGTTTGGTTTCTAAGCGGTCGGTCCTGGAGCCCAATGTGGCTATTTCCTGAGAGAGAACATTAGTGCTTTTATGCAATTCTGATTGGAATTTGGTGGCCAACTTGGTGTACATAGATTCCAGACAAGACTCCAGATCCCCCTTTGTGAGTTGCTGTGTATTTTCACTGACGAGGGCTAAGGAAGGAGCTATGGTATCCTGTGTGGGATCGGACAGGGATGCTCGTTCTGTAGTGACTGGAGACATGCTGCAAAGCTCTTGTGCCTTAAGTAGGTATGTCGTGAGGGACTTTTGAGCTTGTCCCTTTTTTTTTCTTGGTGGACGGCATACAGGGAGTCTCCTGGGGGTGATCAGCTGTAAATTGGATAAGAAATGGAGAAAATAACCCCAGGAGACCTATTACGCCCAAAATAGATTAAAGGTTGTAGTTACATGAATGCTGTCGGGGTCATCCGCGAAGACGTTATATTGTAAAAATATTTAGCAGGCCGTAAAAAGGCAGAGAGGACACAGGCCGCAGTAACCACTTTATATCTTGCAGGAGCAGGGTCACAGCACCAGGTCCCACCCCAGGGCCTGAGAGGGATGCAGAGTGTGGAGCAGAGGGCCCCCAATATCAAGCACAGGGCCCTCCAGGGCAAATCCAAAAAAACACCCCTCGGAGCAGTATCAGGGCTCCAGTAGGCCACGGAGCCCGACAGGGGCCGCTGCAACAGAGGCAGATGGCGTCTGGGGCCGCAGCTGTGAAACCCAGTCCCCAAATCACAATGGGGGGACCTGAGGACTGTCAGCCCGTCCCCCCTTACTCACTGTGACCGGATGAGAGGAAGGCCCCGTCAGATGGTGCAGGCCACAGCTGCCCGCCGCAGTGGGGAGTGGCAACACTGAGCGGCGCCCTCTCACAGATCCAGCTGATGCAGAGGGCGCCTCGGATGTCCCTGGACGATCCCCCACCACCCGGATGGCAGCGGGTGTGGATGTGAGGCGTCGGAGCCCCGGCCCACGCGGCCGCACCAGGCCGCAGATATCCGCCGCCACGGAGGGCAGAAATATTACCCGGAGCCCCTCTCCCAGGTCTAGGAGATGTCCCCAGGGATCTCCGCTGCCTCTCCGTGATCCGCTGCTGCACGGATGACAGCGGATTGAACCCAACTAAATGTTTTTAAAACCTTTAGCAATGAACAATATAATAAAATTACAAAATAGTCAGATCATAATAAATAAAATGACACAAAAATTAAGAGTCATGATAAAATACATAAAATTGCAATCTAAAAAACTTAAAATATATTTACTATATAAAGCAATTAATTTAAAAGGTTAAAACTACATCACAATAGAATTCCACGTAGACTATCAACAGGTGGCTTTAGCTTCTTCACCACCATGGTGCTTTTTGTCTCTTAAAAATAAATATACAATTCTGCTAAAGCCATTTTGGGACAATTGTTGACATAAATAAAATCATGTTTAAATAAAATATTCTGAGCTTTCCAGATGGATTTTTTAAAACAAGTAATAATCACCCAGCATAGTTGCTGCTGTTTAGCAGTTGAGTACATAAAAAGGCCATAAATAATGTGCTTTGTGGTTAAACATTTTCGGGCTGCAGATCCATTTAAATAATGGACCTGCTTTCCTCCAGACCTGTGTTTAGAGGCATTTCCAAAATATGCATCACAGTCTCTATTCTAGTCTAGTCACGATCTCTGGGGCACCTGACTCTATCCACCAGTCCTCTTTTATTCTGGAACTTTTGGGTTGCGAGGCACTGGTGAACGATTGCCCAGGTGAGATCCTATGTGACTTTACCAAGAATTTCCCGTTTGTGTTCCACCATATTGTTTTGGAAGTCGCCTCAGAGACGTTCCAGACCACCAAAACCTCTTCCTCATGTCTCAGGGCCACCATCACCTTCCTTTGGTATCCCCAAAATGCCAGGCTCCAACTTTTGCAACCTATAGAACCTGACAGCCTTCTATAGGATTGTGTACTTTTTGGGGGGACACGGAAGCATAGGAGAGTCTAGAGGAATTCTGCACCATTGCTGTAAAACCATACCCACTTCATATAATAAAAAAACTGCTTAAAATGCCATCATAATTAAAAAAAAATGTAAAACAGAAGTATTCAACATAAAAGTGTAATAAAAGATCCACCATTCATTCTGTCTCTGTACAAAACATTTTATTAATTTCTCCATCTCAGAACCCCACCAAAACTTAAAATAGACGTGTCAACCTTGTGATGTATAAAACTGATGGAGGGAATACAACATCTACATGTAGTATGATCTCAATTGGTAATATTAAAATTAAAACAAGATGCTCGCTAAAATGCATAGGTGTTTATTTACTGAAACTGGAGAGTGCAAAATCTTTTTCAGCTCTGCATAGAAACCAATCAGCTTCCATTTTTTTTTTTTTGTCAAAGCCTACAGTATAGCTCAAGTCAAAACTTTTGTTTTTAGTTTTGGATAGAGTGGAGATGTATTAGAGACCTTGTCAGGTTTTTATTGCTGTTTGTGTCCTCATTATGGAGATTCACCCTCTCTATTTGTCCTGGTTTTTTTTTTCACTTAATTTTTATTGAGAATTTTCAGGTTTACATGAAATGTAGTGTAGCACCTTCGGTAAAAAAAATGTCATAGTTGGCTCCCAGTGGGAGATATTCTTGGAGAATGTGCGGGAAGTTTGTAGCGTTAAGTGCCATGATGTTGGCGACATATGGAAATTCAGAGTCTGTTCCCAGAACTACATAGCGTTGTTTTTAATCTCAGTAAACAAAGATTGAACAGCGTGTAGATAAAGGAAAGGCCTTTTAGTTTTGGTTTTTGAGAAGCGCAGAATTGAAGGATGTTGTTGGTGAGACCATGTTATTGATGATAAAATGTGCCATATACGAAAGTAGAGATAGAAATCTTGTTTCGGATTTCAAAGGTAGTGGATAGAAGCTGGAAAGTTTGGAGGACTTGATGCGAGTACATCTGGTTCAGAGAGTTTACCCCTTTGGTGGTCCAACGGCGTATGGGAAGGTTTGGGGAGAGGACAGTCAGCGACCTCAGCGGGAGGTGTTCCAGCATTCGTGCAGAGATTCCTTTGTTTAATTGTAGGATAGAGCACCATACTCTCGTTGTGGCTTTGATAGTATCCAGAAAGAAATCAGGTGAGTGGCAGCAGAGCCATAAGGCACTTAGGAAAAGTTGTGATTCTGTGGGTAGGAGGGTACATTCAATTTGTTTCCAGTTGGTAAAGATTCCAGGGTTCCACCAGGTTTTGGTTTGGTCAAGGATGGCATTTTTGTAGTATACTTTGAGGTCTGGTGCTCCCATCCCTCCAGACTTGGTTGGAAGATATAGAATAGAGTGATGCAAATGAGGTCATTTGTGTTCCCAAATAAGAGGTGAGAATCGTTTGTATTCTGTTTATGTGGTTGGAGGGCATGGGAACCGGTAGGGTTCTGAATAGGTACAAGAAGTGTGGTAGGAGGAACATTTTAGTGAGTGCAATTCTTCCAGCCCAGGACGTTTTAGTCCATTTTAGATTAGAGATGATTTGTTGCAGTTTTGTGTTCAGCAGTTCCAAATTAATTCAAAGGAGGGCAGAGGAGGGAGTGGTTAATTGTTTCCCTAGGTATGAGAACATTAAATTGTGTGCCCATCAGAAATGCGCTTTTTGTGAGATCTCTGTTTTAGTGGCATGGGTGAGATGTATGCCAATCATTGCTGATTTGAAATGATTAACTTTGTATAACGAGGCCTGTCCGAAGTCTTCCAATATCTGTAGCAGCGTGGGTATAGACTGGGAGGGGTTGGATAGGGATACAATAATATCATCTGCATAGAGACCTATTTTGTGGGAAACTGATCCAGTCTCAATATCGGTGATTAACATGTTGGCTCTAATTGTGGCAGCTAGGGGTTCCATTACCATAGCAAAGATAAGAGGTGATAATGGGCATCCTTGGCTTGTGCCATTAGTAATGGTTAGTGAGTCAGAAAGGTAACCCCCTGTCCAGATTTTAGCTGTTGGAGAAGACTAAAGGCCCATGATGGCTTGGATAAAAGTGCATGTCAGCCCGAACTTTATCAGAACCTGTTCTAGATATTTCCAATGTACCCTATCGAATGCCTGCTCCGCATCCAAAGAGATGAAGAGAGAAGGCGCCCGATAGTATTCAGCCCACTGAAAAGAGGTCTATGAATCTATGTGTGCTGTCAGAGGCCTGTTGGTTTGGGATAAACCCGACTTGATCTGGGTATATCAAGAGCAGGATGTAAGTTGCAAGGCGGAAGGCTAAGAGTTTCAAGTCGGTGTTGAGTAATGAGATGAATCGGTAGTTGGCGGGGTCATCAAAGGTTTTACCTGCTTTAGGAATGGTGATTGAGTGCCTCTAGGCACTCCGTAGGGATTTCACCAGTTGTCATTAATCTTTTTAGAGAGGCACAAAGGTGGGGTGCTAATAGGTCTGCAAAAACTTTGTAGTATTTATTATTTATTTGACATCACCCTACTCTGGGAGAGGAAGGGGCGAATATAGTACCTTAAGCAGTATCACGCTATGTGGTCTCTTATTGGGCACTCTGTGTGAGTGCTATCATTCGCAGTGCCCATCTGGAGGAATCATGACCCTGGTGGTGATACATGGTAGCAGTTTCTGATGACCTTGCTTCTGTGGAACCGGGATGGTGATCTGTGGGTAAACTGATCCGGGATTTGATGATCGATCTATGGCCTGGTGACGCAGGATTACATATTGTGTATTTTAAACGCACATCTGGTGAGTGCGTTTTTCACCTATTTGTGTGGTTTACACCTATTATCACACCTTGGATCAGGACGTCCACTCACCTGGAATTAGGATCTCTCCATGATCCGCACTATTATATTGAACTTTTAAATATTTACAGATCACCATCAGAGTGATATCACGCATGTGTATAAATTTGCACTAGTATATTGTGTGTATTTAACCGTGTTTTATTATTTAGCGCTGCACCATTCTATCTGGATATATACGTATTATTGGAGGTTTTCGTTTGGTTACCTTTTCGGTGTATCAGCTGCTCATTAGCTTTGTTGTGTATACATATTTATACACCTCTTTACTATTTTAAAGCAGCGCTCACTATAACATCTTTTACTACAAAACCTGTCCTGTCCCGGGCTTTTATGTAGCCAGAGGGATTTAATAGCTGCCAGAAGTTCTTGTTCTGTGCAGGGCTTGGCGATTTGGTCAAGTTGGGTAGAGGTTAGTGAGGGCAATTGAACTGCGGATAAAAAGGCCTGTATAGCTGTTTCGGGGGGAGGCAATGATATGGAAGAGGTAGTGATATTATAGAGCTTATCGTAAAAGTCTTTAAAGCAGTTGGCAATGTCAACTGGATTAGTGCATCAGTTGACCTGTGTGTTTATCAAATATGGGATTTTAGCTTGAGCTACTCTGCGTTTATATTGGTTAGCCAATACTTTGCCGGGTCTGTTCACTTGAGTACCATGAAAGTCGAAGGCGTTTAATATAAAAATCAAAGTCTTTGTAGAGATGGGAACTGAGTTCAAGCCTTACTTTGCGGAGTTCTTAAGCAGTGTGTGGGGTAGGGGAGATTTTATTGTGGGATTCAAGTGTCTTGATGCGGTCAAGATATTGGGAAGTGATTTTAACACGCTTTTTTTTTTCATGGGCACCAATTTTAAGAATTACTCTTCTGAGCACAGATTTTTGAGCATTCCATACAGTGGTTGAGTTTGTTACTGAGTCAGCTTTTACAGAAAAATAGGCATCTATTTCAGTCCTGATCTATGGATTGTAGAGTTTGTGGGACAGAATAGAGGTGTTGAGTCTCCATACAGAATGAGACTTGGTTACAGGGCCCATGGTCAGTGTTATAGATATTGGTGCATGGTCTGACCAGGAAACGAGTCCATTCATTACAGATGAGACTTGTTGGAGGTGAGAAACCGATCAAGTCTGGAATAGGACCCCTGGGTGGAGGAGAAAAAGGTATAGTCCCATTCCATACCATGCATACCCTGCCAAGTGTCAGAGGTCTTCTGCAGCCATCAGTGAAGATAATGTGGAGGAGTGTTTCCTAAGTGTGTTGGAGGAATCCAGTAAATGGTCTGGGATCTCATTGAAATCCCCACAGAAAATGATACGGTCTTTAGGATAGGTGGACAAATTGTTTAGTACGCCGTTAAGGAAAGATTTCTGTCCTACGTTAGGTGAGTAGAGATTTCCTATAAACAGTGGTAAATTGTTGAACTTAGCCACAAGAATAAACCTTCCTGAGCGGTCTTGCTTTACGTGTTCTAATTAAAACGTTACTGAGGAGCTGATGGCTATCATGGCTCCTCTAGTTTTCTTATCTGAGTGGGCGATAAAACAGTGAGAGTATAATCTGTGGAAACAGACTGGTGGTTTTTGTTTAGCGAAATGGGTTTCTTGGACGCAAAGGACGTCCGTGTTTCGAGAGATAGCTTCTTTCCATAATAAGGAATGCTTGTAGGGGTGGTTAAGGCCCTTGGCGTTGATAGTGGTAATATTTTAGGGACATGTTGAATTATGAGGGCTAATGTTTACCTTGGTACGGAGCAGGGATTGTACAATTCACTTTACAAATAGGCAAGATTAGTCTGTTGATAAGGCGGTGATCGTATATGTTACATACAACAAATGAATGTAGCTAGTTCAGAAGCAAACACAAAAGTAATACTGAGGTACTTCAATATTGGAATACACGGTATCAGATAAACATATGCAACATAAATAGTGGTATTGCGTACTAAAACGTGAAACAGAGTGGATAACTGAGTAAGCAAACGTGCTTAGCACGATATAACTAACGGAGGGTGGTTATACCAACACATAGAAATTCTATTCATCCCAGAGGGCACTGGGGGGGAGCTGGACAAGGTGCCAGTGCTAATATAGGCATTCCTGACATCGGTTTATAACTATATCCTGTTGTGGGTTGTGTATATCAGATCTGGAGTCATGGACTTTCGGAGACCGTTTGGGTAGAATGGTTCTAGGTGGAACCTGAGATTGGAGACCCCAATTATGTACTGTAGTTGTTTTAGGCCATCTTTTGGCGTTAGGAAGGGGGTTAGTTGATTCTGATACAAGACTAATAATTTTGGGGGGAAGCCCCAGCGATATGGGATGAGCTTTTCCTGTAGGATGGAAGTGACCTGAGCGAACGATCTTCTTGCTCTGGCTGTGGCAGCTGAAATATCAGAAAAAATAGACATTGCTGCGTAGGGCTCTGGGAAGACATTAGTGGATCTAGTTGCTTTTAGCAGTCTTTCCTTAACATGGAAAAAGTATATCCTAGCTAGGACATCTCTTGATACGCTGTCTGGCAGGATGTTTCAGTTTTCGAATCCCGTGCACACGATCAATTGTGAGCTCTTGGTTTGAGAGGTTGGGGATAATTGTGCGGAGTAGCTGTTGTAGGTATGAGAGTAGATCAGCAGCTTTAATAGATTCAGGTATACCTCTGAATTTTAAATTGTTCCACCTAGAGCGATCTTCAAGATCTGCAAGCTTAATTTAAATTTGTTGAATAATGGCTGCATTATCATCTTGGGTGTCGACAACCGCATTATGAGCGTGCGCTTTTTCAGATATCTGTTCTATTGTATCTGTGCGTTCTTCTATGTATTGCATTTTATGGTGTATTTGTTGGAGGGAGATTCTTAAATCTTTCTGTATGTCTGCTTGTAGCGTAAGAAGCATAGATTCGAGGGTGTTTTCGGACGCAGGGTTGTTTGATGTGGGGAAGGCCGCTAAGGAAGTAGAAGATTCTACTGCTGGGTCAGAAAGTTCTGAGTCTGTCCCATAGTGCTTCTTATATGCTGGGGAGCAAGCAGATTATGCTGGGGAACAAGCAAATGATGCTGCTGCTCTCTTACCTCTATCCAGGGTGTGCTGAGCCAGCTCGGGGTCCCCTCGTGCAGTGTCCTCCTCTATGTCACTGAGAGCAGCCATCTCCTGCTCTGTGTGTGTGACTGTCAGTGTGTCTGAGGAGCTGGACTCCCCGCCGGCACCATCTGTGAGGTGGCTTCATGAAGAAGTCCTGCAGTTTTCGGGGTCTGCAAGGCAGAGATTTCTTCCTGGACATGTCCAGGGGGTCTCTAGAACCTGTACCTCCGTTTTGGAGGTGATCGATGCAGTCACTGGCGCTCTGAAGTTGCTTTTGTGCCACAGCTGGGAGAGAGCAGAGAAGCTAATCGGCCATCTTGGGCTGCAGCCAGACCACGCCCCCTATCTTTCCTGTTTTTATCATCATTGAAAGTGAATGTTAACTGCCTCCTGCCCGCCATATTGGAAAATGACAGACGGGCGGAAGTGTTCTTATTCTGGGAGAATGTCATATAGCAGCAATTGCTGGTGAGCTGTGTCCCTTGGACACAGCGCATCATCGATCAAGGTAAAGAGCCAATGGCAGCAGCTCTTTACCATGTGATCAGTTGTGTCCAATCACAGCCTGTTACAAATGTAAACACAGAGCAGTAACTTGCTGTATCCGGTTTCCTTTCCTCACACACAGATCTTGTGTGCGGAGAGGAATCTTCAAACGGTGAGTTACCGTTATGTGCACACTGCATAAACAGATTACAGTGCCCCTGAAACAGTGCCCATCAGCTGTGTTACTAGTGGCCATCAGTGTACCTGTCACCCAAATGTGCACCTGTCACTCATCAGTGTACCTGTCACCCATCAGTGCCCATCACCAGTGTACCTGTTGCCCATCGTCAATCAGTTCCACAATCACCAGAGTACCCTCACACAGCCACCATCATCAGAGTACCCATCATACAGCGGCCCATCAGCAGTGTACCATCACACAGCCACCATCACCAGAGTACCCTCACACAGCCACCATCACCAGAGTACCCTCACACAGCCACCATCACCAGAGTACCATCACACAGCCACCATCAGCAGAGTACTGTCACAAAGTTACCAGCACCAGGGTACCCGTCCTACAGCCACCATCAGCAATCTACCTGTCCCAGCGCCACCAGAGCCAGGCATGTAAAAAAAAAAAATGTACGCTAGTGAGGAGGCCTTCAAAATCCTCAGTATGATGGATGAGAGCAGTGGGGAGTCTCACTCTCAGTGTATGAACCCATTAAAGATATTGGGTCAGTGACCAAATCGAAAAGAGTACCTGTCACTGCCTATTGCTATCACAGGGGATATTTACATTCCCTGTGATAACAATAAAAGTGATTAAAAAAAAAATTAAAGTGACAATGTAAAAAAAAAAGCAAAATAAAAATAAGAAAAAAAAATCACCCCCATCCCCGTGCTTGCATTCAAAGGCAAATGCAAGCGGGTTTCCCGTGTTGGTATGTGAACTGAGATTGCATCATGCATGTGAGGTATCACCGCAAACGTCAGATTGAGGGAAGTAATTTTAGCAATAGACCTCCTGTGTAAATCTAAAGTGGTGACCTGTAAAGGCTTTTAAAGTATCGCTTATACATATTAATGAAAAATTTACATAGTTTGTTGCCATTGCACGGACATGCTCATGTCATTTTTGGTATCCATTTATTCGACGTAACATCATATTTTATATTCTATCAAACAAATGGGCAATATATTGTGTTTTTGTGCATTACAGTTCTAAAAAGTGTATTTTGTGTTTGCAAATACTGTGTGACATGAAAAATTTCAACACCCACCAATTTATTCTCTAGGGTCTCTGCTTTAAAAAAATATATAATGTTTGGGGGTTCAAAGTAATTTTCTAGCAAAAAAACCCTGTTTTTTCATGTAAACAAAAAAATGTCAGAAAAGGCTTGGTCTTTGTGGCTGTGGTTAGAAGAGTGGGTGATGTGTGGCATAAACTTCTAATATTGGCCCTGAAATGCCAGGAGAGTAGACCCCCCCCCCCCCCAAATGACCTCTTTTTGGAAAGTAGACACTCTAAGGTATTTGCTAAGGGGCATGATGAGTATTTTGCAAATCTCAATTGTCGCCACAAGTTTTTGAAAAATGAAATAAGAAAACAATGTATTTATTTTCTTTTTTCCTTTTTTAAAAACCCTGTGACAAAAATCATATCTGCAAAATACAATCCGGGGTGGACTGACCATTTGGAAACTCTGGCACTGCCCAAGGGCCTGGGGTCAGTAGAGGGCCCCATGAGATGCCCCTGGTACCTTTTTCATAGGCTTTTTTTGAGTTTGGGCAAGGACACGGGCCCCATGATCCCCTATTGCCTGGGGGCCCCATGAGTTGTCAGTCCGCCCCTGCTCACAATGCCTCTTATCAAGTTTCTTGGGTTGTATACTTTCCAAAAGTGGGTATTTGGGGGGGGGGGGGTGCTTGTACTATCCTGGCATTCCTTGTGAGGGAATGACATGAGGAAATATGCCCTTTGAAAGCCTGGAGGATGTCATTGGATTTTTGGGGCCTGAACGTATTTAGGCTGCTAAAGAGTCTCTCACATGTGGTTTCCCCATACTCGGAAGAAGTAGCAGAATGTGTTTTGGGGTGTTATTCTACATATTACCAATGTAAAAACTGTGTAAATTCCAATATATATATATACCATAGTTTGTAGACGCCATAACTTTCACACAAATAAATTAATATACATGAATTGAATTTTTTCTCTTACCAAAGACATATAGCAGAATATATTTTAGCCTAAATTTATGACTGACTTTGAGTTTACTGGATATTTTTTACAATCAAAAATAGAAAATATGTGTTTTTTTTTCCTTTAGATCACACATAACAAAAAACACAGTGGTGATCAAATACCCCAAAAGAAAGCTCTATTTGTGTGAAAAAGGACACATTTTGTTTGGGTACAGCATTGCATGATAATTATCAGATGAACTAGCACAATGCTGAATAGCAAAAAATGGCCTTTGGACTTTGGTTAATCTACTGTATATCCCTGATTAGCCCATTAATACTGTTGTCTATTGTGTTCTTTGTCTCTTTATTCACTCATTCCTGCACTTGTTTCTTTTCTCTGATCACAATATCTGGATGAAAATTTTCACAGAAAAGATTATTATTATTGTGAGGGTATTAACTATTTTTCTACCTTACTTACTGAGAAAAAGTAAATGTTCAAGTGCATTAGAAATCAATAAAAAATATACATTTTCAAATGATGTTTTATTCCAATACAGTATGACATAAAGTGTGCTAAATGTTGCTGGCTACAAATGCATTTTAAGGCCAATATTATTACAATAATTTACAATATCCCAGCATTGCTTACATTTCACCTACAAAAGAGCCAGCAACCAGTAGGCAGTAAAAATAATTTGAACCTCCACTGTTGAATTGTTACAATGGTGCAGCCTTACCTGTCAGGTATTGTTAGCTTTTTATCTAACTTTTATTCTATCCCTGTCAAACCAGAGACGTATGAATGTGAGGTTATTGTTCTTCCCTCAGAGCTCAGTGTTGAAGAATAAAACTGAAAAATAACAAAAGTGCTATCTAGGTTACATAAAAAGCTAAAGGTTTTGTTAATTAACAGACTGGCATTCACCTGATATTTCTCCTTTGTCAAGGAAACAATACAAGTGAATAAAAGCACAAACTACCACCATTAACTCTACCCAGCACTCAAGTCTTATTCTTACTCATCCACGTTTCTGCCAGATCCCAGCCAGGTTTTCCACCTGGGCAGCTTCTTCTACATCTGCACAGAAAAAAATTAACAATTTTATTGTATTTGAAATGTGTACATTTAATTCTATAATATGTCCTATTTAAAATTGATGTTTCAGGTACAAAACATGAAAAATATATTTTCAATAAAAAATAGTTAAAATTAAATGAATTTCTATCTAACCTCTTATTGTCAAGGTCCTACCTTTTCCCTGAGGTTATGTTACTCCATGTGCTGGCGTCCATCTTGGATTCTGCTGTGCATGATGGGAATCCTTTTTATGCCTTCAGGTCTCTGAGGTCCACCCCCCAGAGGGGCGTGGCTGATGACATATAAGCCTGTGGCCCGCACATGCTCTTTGCACTTGTGTCTTTGTGTTACTATTACTCTGTTCTGACTCTCGTGACTCTCCTGGTATTCTGATTCGGCTTGTGACTTGACTATTCTTTGTATTCTCCTTTGATCTGACCCTCTGTTGCTGAACCCGGCTTGTGACCTGTGATTCTCGTCTGCTGTCCTGTACTGTTTTGTCCTGTTGTTGTTGACCCCGGCTTGTCTGACTACTCTTTTGTTTCTTCCACCAGCTACACGCCATTGGCGGCGGCCATTACCGCAGCTGAGGTGTCTCGGGGGCCGCGACCTGGTTCCTGGCTGCGTCAAGTCCATCCCCACCATCAGGGGCCCTGGTGAAGGGCAGCCTGGGACTTAGACTCCACGCTCTGAGGGACTTCGGTCTGTGGGTGGTGGTTGTCGTCAGCCAGTGCGTTACATTGTTAGGCCTGCCTGTCCGTTCCTTGGCTCCTGTCCTGACATTTATTGACCCATAGTTAACCCTAATCAGTCCCAATTAGCTCCTTCCTCCCCTTCTCCCCTTAACTGTTATTTTTCTTGCTTAGTAAGCTGAATATTTTTCGAGGACAGGATTACAGCCAGGCATCAGGTAAATCCTTTGCCAGATTTTTCATCCCTTTCAGGTATTTTCTAGGAAATAAACATGAGAAAAACACACAAGTATGGTGGGAAAATGACTAAATTCAGAGGCACACAGTGGTGCAGATGGATAAATTGTAGACAGAGAGAAATTGGAGGTACAAAGTTTGGTGGGGGAAGGATACAAATAAAAAATGGGGGAATAAGGATCTGGAATTAAAAAAGATACCGTTGCAAGAAAAAGTACCCCTTGGAATTACGTGAAGTTTTGCATGAATTGGGCATAAAATGTGTTCTGAACGTCATCTAAGTCACAACAATAGAAGAACACAGTCTGCTGAACATAATACTACACAAACATTAGATGTTGCTATGGTTTAATTGCACATAACATGTAAACATTCACAGTGCAGGGAGGAAAAAGTATGTGAACCTTTGGACTTAATAACTGGTTGACCCTCCTTTGGCAGCAGTAACCTCAACCAAACGTTTCCTGTAGTTGCAGGTCAGACCTGCACAGCGATCTGGAGTAATTTTGGACCACTCCTCTTTACAAAACTGTTTCAGTGTAGCAATATTCTTGGGATGTCTGGTGTGAATCGCTCTCTTAAGGTCATGCCACAGCATTTCAATCAGGTTGAGGTCAGGACTCTGACTGGGCCACTCCAGAAGGCGTATTCTGTGCTATTGCAGCCATTGTTTTGTTGAATTACTTGTATGCTTTGGGTCATTGTCCTGTTGCATCACCCATCCTCTGCGGAGCTTCAGTTGGCGGACAAGATGCTTCATGCAAGTCAACAATTCTTGATCGTAGGTCTTCTGAGAGCTCTTTTCTACGAGGCATGATTCACATCAGACAGTGCTTCTTGAAACCAGTAAACCCAAAACAGGTGTGTGTTTTTTAAGGGCAGGACAGCTGTCAGCAACACATCCAATATCATCACACTGATTGGAGTCAAGGTTGGCTCACTCCTGGCTCCAGTTAGCTCTGGGAGAAGTCATTAAGCTAGGGCCTCACATACTTCTTCCTCCCTGCACTGTGAATGTTTACATGTTATGTGCAATTAAACCATGGCAACATCTAATGTTTGTGTAGTATTATGTTCAGCAGACTGTGTTCTTCTGTTGTTGTGACTTAGATGACGTTCAGTGCACATTTTATGCCCAATTCATGCAAAACTCCACGTAATCCCAAGGGGTTCACATACTTTTTCTTGCAACTGTATGTGTCATTTAACTAATCAACTTTGCATGTAAATTATCCATTAGCCTTGTGCTAACCTGATACATTTTCTGTAGGTTAGTTTTTCAATCTTGTCTTTAATGATGTACAGAATGTGCTGAAAAGAAACCTCATACTGTGAGCTTCTAAAATAATAACATTAATCTTTTGGTTTAATTTTGTAGATTCTCTTCCTCTCAGAGATGCTGTGGCCATGTGCTTTATTTCTTATGTTGGCTGCAGTTCGTTCATATGAACCTCCAATGCATATAAAAAACTGTAAGTTGTTAAACTACTGTATGTATTAGATAAAATGCTTTCAGTAATGTTTTTTTATATTCTTTTTATTTAAAGAAGCTAGATAAAGAATACATTCACAAAGTTGTACTAAAATAATGCCGTACAATGGTGGAAAAATACATTATGTGCAATAATACCTCAGATACCTCCGATATTACAAAAAACCAAGCATTTAAGCATGCTAATATGTGTTGATATGTTCAGTTTTGGTGTATAACATTTTTATGTCCTTATCCATTCCTATGCTGACACTCTTTTTGTATTTGTTGAGTGGGGTAGAGGTAGGGATAATATGGGGTGTAGAGGGAGATATTAATTTGTAGTGTTTCAAAGGAGGGGAGGGTAAGAAAGTGGAAAGGAAGGGAATAGGAACAGGGAGGAGGTAGGGGTTTGGAATGGGGTAGAGGTGGGATGGATAGGGTTAAGGATATGGGGGAGTGGCGAAAGAACATAAGGGTAAGGTAGGAATAGGGAGGGTGGAGGGGTCAGAGGACTAAGGTAGGTATAAGTACTGTTTTGTTTAGGGATTTACTGTTCATGTGTTTGTTGCAACATGCTGATTTCATGTTTTCTTTGTCTTTTGTTTGTAAAACATTTTTTTCTAGATATTGTAAAGGAAAGTTATTGTACCCACAGTGTGATTCATTAGTAGATTTGGGTTACCTGGATGCATAGAGTGTTAAAGAGTAACTCCACTTTGGTTGAGAAAAATTCCATCATGCCTCTGCCTCCTGGAGTTTTGTCTGTGGTTGTCCAAGTCTTGAAATGCTTCATGTGACTTGTAGTTCCACAACAGATGGAGTGCCAACATTGCTGTAAAGGGTTTAAGTCTAGGAAACTTATCGACAGCTGACTTTTGTCTCTATGTGGCACCACTGTGTTCTCCTGGTGGGGTGGAGGGGGAGTGTGGAGGAAGCCATCCTCGCCGGGAGAAGACAGTGATTATTACTAGTGGCTATAACAGCTACCAGTGATAATCGCATGTAAAATCTGGCAGACTGCTCAATCAACTAACTTGGGTACATTCAGCCGGCCATAGACTGTTTTGTACCATGTATGGGCAGGCTGAATGATGCACCTGAGATGAAGATGAAGTGGATATATCTAACAACTTTGGTACAACCAGCCTGCCAGATTTTACATGTGATTATCTCTAGCGGCAAGCAATGATCACTGCAATTATTTCTAGTGGCTTGAAATCACTTTCCTGGGTGGGACGCCCCGCCCCCCCCCAACTGGGAGAACACAATGGCTCTGCGGGAGAGCTTCCCCTGTCAGCACTGTCTGTGGGAATTGGGCAAAATTTTAAATTCGTACCATCTATGGCCCGCCGTAGTCTCTTCAGCAGCTGATTTTTTACATTTAACTGGTTCACACCCAGCCTATGGCAGACGAACAGCTAGATGAGCCGTTCATCCCTCCAGGTAAACGTCATATGCAGCCTCCCAGTCAAGCCCCTCATGCGCACCCCCCAGGGCACACAGCAATGTGATTGGTGGTGCGCAGTGTCTTCCGGACACAGAGTTTCAATGAAATTGGCTTTTTACCATGCAATCGGCTGTTTCCAATCACAGCTGATCACAAATGTTACTGGCTTCTCCTCACACACAGATCCTGTGTGAGGAGGAGAACTTGGGAACAGTGAGTTTACCACTTAGCCACTTGTATACTGTGCACCACTCTGCCCTGATCACCCTGATTGCCTGTCAGCGCAGCCCCATCGGTGTGCCTGTCAGCGCAGCCCCATCGGTGTGCCTGTCAGCGCAGCCCCATCGGTGTGCCTGTCAGCGCAGCCCCATCGGTGTGCCTGTCAGCGCAGCCCCATCGGTGTGCCTGTCAGCGCAGCCCCATCGGTGTGCCTGTCAGCGCAGCCCCATCGGTGTGCCTGTCAGCGCAGCCCCATCGGTGTGCCTGTCAGCGCAGCCCCATCGGTGTGCCTGTCAGTGCCGCCCATCGGTGTGCCTGTCAGCGCCGCCCATCGGTGTGCCTGTCAGCGCCGCCCATCGGTGTGCCTGTCAGCGCCGCCCATCAGCGTATCGGTGTACCTGTCAGTGCAGCCCATCAGTGTACCTGTCACAGAACCGCCATCACAAATTGTATATTAGTGAGGAGACGTTTCAAATCCTGAGCATGATGGATGAGAACAGTGTAGAGCTCCCACTGTCTGATTCAGAATACGAGATTGTCAAAAGGATCCATGACCACATCTGAGGAGAAATCAGTCCCTCCTGAAGGAATAAGACCCTCTGAAGACCAGGCAGCCATGAGCAGTGCCATACACCCCAATGGTTAATCAGCAAACACAAACAGCACTAGACCCCAGGATGAAGAGCCAATACCAGCACTGGAATATCACACCAGACCCCAAGAAACGTCTAGATGCCCTGGCAAACCTATTATGGCTGCCTTCCAGCTTAGGATCAGCCACAATCTCCCCTTTCATCGCACATCCAGGTGTGCAGGCCAACACTGAAATTATTTCAAAATGGTTTTTTTTTTTTCCCCTGACAGTTTTTGTGGACCAGACTAACCTTTTTGCCCAACAATATATTGAAAACAACCCCAACTCTTGCTATGCCCATTTGTATGAATGGAGAAATTAGAGGAGTGTAAATTGTTTTTGGACCTTACGGTCAACATGGGGCTTGCAAAAAAAAAAAAAAATACACGCTTACTGGTCCACTCACACAATCATATTCCCATTTTTTCAGCTATAATGTCCAGGCCACGCTATGACATGATCATGCGCTTCCTGCATTTCTGCAATAACTCAGTGCCCTCCCTGAGATCATTCTGGCTATGACAAACTATAAAATTTGCCCCCTACTTATTTTTTGATTATAAGAGATTTGCTGAACTTTATGTCCCTGACCAAAACATCTGTGTGGACAAATCCCTTGTCCACTTTACTGGCTGTCTAGGAATCAACAAAACATTCCCTGTAAAAGGGCCAGGTATGGAGCAAAGCTCAACAAGCCCTGTGAAAGAATCATGGAATATATACATACCTTCCGTATATACGAAGGCAAACACTCCCAGCTCCAGCCCCCTGTGTGCCCAGTCCACATCATGGAACAATTGTCTAGGACTTGGTTTTTCCACTATTTCAAAAGGGGTATCACATCTACCTAGATAATTATTACTCAAGTCTGGCTTTTTTTTTGCCACCTGTACCATGAGAAAACATTGGCCTGCAGTACCACCTGAACAAACGAAGGGCTTCCCACAAAGTCTCTTGACCACAAGGCTACAGGGTGGGGGGAATCCGCAAGCCTGAGGACCGAGGAAGTGCTGGCCATGAAGTGAAGGGGTAAGAGAGATGTGTACATCCTGCCCACCATCTACAATGACACCTCTGGGGAAATTCACGTAAGACGCGGTCCCATAAGAAATCCTGAGTGTATACACGAATATCTATTCATAGGCGGGGGGGGTGGATTTAAATGGTGAGATGCTACAGCTCTATTTATCACCAAGAAAAAGTCCCTCTTCTGTTTTAAAAAGGTTGCAATTCACCTTTTCCATTTGGTCATTTTTAATGCATATGTCACATATCAAAAGTCAACTGAAAGACCCACCATCTTCCTCAGATTTATAAAAGATGCCATCACTGCCTTAATCTACCAGCAAGGATCTCCACCAGAAAGCATTTGCTCTGATTGTGTCAGCATGTGTGCATGAGCGCCACTTACCTGAGAACATTCCACCAACAGAAACCGGAAGAAGACACCAAAAATTTTAGAGTATGTAGCAGAGGGAAGTTAGGAGAGACATCAGTTTTCATTGTCCCCAGTGTCCATTCCAACCAGGCCTATGCATCGGAGACTGCTTCCGACTTTATCACACAACACTAAAATATTAGTTTCCCTTATTTTTAACAGGCTACCATTTCCCCATTTTTAATATCTGTGCTGATCATTTGCCTGCTGCCTTGATTGAGCATTCCTCTGCTTTCCACCTTAACTGACCCTGGCCTATTTACTGACGATGCCTCTGCCTGCAGTCTGGATTGTTTCTAAACCATGTTTCTGCCTTTCACCTGAACCTGGCCTGTTTATCAGCAGTGCTTCTGCTTGCCATCTGGATTGTATATCAACCACATTTCTGCCTTCCACCTATATTGACCTAGGCCTGTTAATCAACCATGTGTTTGCCTTTTGGGAGGGGCCTTATATGCTGACGTCACGCCGTCAATTCCAGGCCAGGATCGAACATTCTTGTAAGTTTGGCCACATCTTTTTTCTGTGTATTCCATGTGGCTTCATGGTCTCATTTTTAATTGACCATTATGGCAGGGAGTGGGCAACCTGCGGCTCTCCAGCTGTTGTGGAAATACATTTCCCATGAGGCATTGCAAAGACCAGAAGTTACAAGCATGACTCTACAGGTCCCATGAGACATTGCAAAACTGATAGTTACAGCTATGACTTGCAGAGGCTTAATAGAACTTGTAGTCCTGCAACAGCTGGAGAGCCGCAGGTTGCCCACCCCTGGATTATGGTAATAAAATACTACACTATATACCTTTTATTCTGGGCTCCACGTGGTGACCAATTTCCTAACAGGGCTCACTCCAGGCAGTGATTGCATTCATGATGAAGAGTAATCTGTGGAGGCCCGTGGTTGTTGGAGTTTCTTTCTAGGCTTTATACTTTTTAAAGGATAAGTTCGCCTTTTAGAAAAAAATTAATAAATGCACATTTTTTTTCAGGTAAAAAAAAAATGTGCATTCATTATTTTTGCTTGTACACCATTGCACCAGTGATCAGCAAATCGCTGGTGCTATGCAGGTCTCCTGCAGATCTGTCAGTATATCTATTGCTTGTATGGGATGTACGAGCAAGCAAATAGAATGACAGGAAGAATGAATGAACTACCATGGCGCTTCACAGCAACATGGTAGTTCATGAGGACTACAAGCTCTCAGATGACTGAATGAGTGATGTGGCTGGGTGGCCACTTTTTAAAAAATGTGACCGCTAGCGAGGGGGGAGAAGATCCCTGCTAGCTGTCAAAGCGGGAATTGGGGGGAGCGAGTGCCAGTCTGATTGTAACATATTAAACCCTGAATATGGGTGTAACATGTTACGAAGGGTGAACTTATCCTTTAACCTCTGGTGAGTATTGGTGGAGAGTCTGCATTGAAGGTCACTATTGGGAGGCGTGGCCGGCCATGGACGGAGATGACCGCACTGTAGGAGAGCTCCTGGAGCCGCCGAGCCCTGCAGCTATACTAAGGGACGGTACACAGCGGGAAATCCCGCCAACATCACTGCCCGACTTAGGGAGGTGTGGGGCACATCATTACAGCATGGGGAAGAGGAAAATAAAGGAGGGACCCCGCAAATTGTCGGAGTTCTTTGCTCTGGCAGGTCCCCCCTCCTCTCAAAATGGCGCTGGTCCCTGCTCTCCTGCAAGCCTGCGGGGACAGGAGGAGGGAGACACTCACAGCTCTCCCCTGCATGCCTCCAGCCCTGCTAGGATCACAGAGCTGGCAGGCTCTGTGATGAACACTGAGCTGGCAGGCTCTGCCATGAGGACACCAACCTGCAGTCCCCAGAAGAATAAACAGAAATATTCTCCAGAGGTTCAACAGCTGGGTGATCAATTTCCTGATTCTTTATCACAAAATACCATGAGAGAATTTATAGAGAATTTAAAGAGATTATCCCACAGAATCTATGCCACTTACTACTACGGTTATGAAAGATATGTTAGTTACTCCTAAGGGATCCCTCTATAAAGATTTGATGAGCTTTGTGACACAGATCAATACAGAGGTGGAAAATTTAGGAGAGCGGGTGTCACACGTGGAAACTAAAATGGGGGATTTCGCCACTGCTCATAACAAGTTAGTGGATGCTCACAATGCAGTTGAGGATGAGCTGAAAGCACTGAAGGTGAAAATGGCAGACATTGAGGACCACTCCCGCAGAAATAATATAAAATTTAGGGGGATTAGCGAAAATACTCCTGTCACAGATCTCCGCAAATTTATTCAACAAATGATATCCACATTGCTGCCGCACACTCTGAATAGAGAAGTAGTAGTGGATCGGGCGCATAGACTGCCAAAACCCTCCCTTTTCCCAGACCATGTCCCTCGGGATGTAATCGCGAGAACTAATTTCTATCATGTAAAGGAGGAGCTAATGTTATTCGCGCAGAAGAATGGCCCACTCCCTGCGCCTTACAGCGGGATCTCCTTGTTCACTGATCTCTCTCAACATACCATATCAGCATGCCAAAAATTGATTTCTCTCACGAAATTATAGCACAATAACAATATCAAATATCAGTGGGGGTTCCCTACCAAATTGCTGATTACAAAAGATAACCAAGTATTTACGATCACTTCTGAGGAAGATGGCTTTCAACTTGTTAAAAAGTGGGGACTCATCCCTGTAGATGAGGAAACTGCACCTACCAAATCCTCCCCCAGGAAAATTTCCTCAGAGTGGGAACAAGTAGCAGGATGATGTCTGCTGCTGCATCAACCCACAACCTCTGGTGCATTGTTTTTTCTGCTGCATGTTTGGATAGCAGCGTTTTTGGCTGCATGCCTCCGGTACTCCCCCCCCACCCAGTCAAGTGATTTTTTTTCACACAAACTTATGTTTCTCTTTTGGTATGTTTGTCTCCACCAGTTTTCCCTCTCTTTTTCAGTGTTTTTTTTTTCAGAGCAGCAGCATAATTTTTATCCCTGGACTTCAGCAGGTCATCTCAAGTTGATATTGGAGGGACGCAACTCCTTCTCCTGCGATCGAAAACCATGGTTAACGCAAGATTACATTTCCAGCTTCTAAATCCAGTCATGCTATTTCCACTTCCACCACTTGATGGTGACTACACCTCACAATTCCCAGATTTCTCATGGTCTAAAGATTATCTCTTTGAATGCTCATGGCCTTAACAGCCCTTTCAAATGCCAAATGATGTGGAAAGAAGCTAAATGGTTGCATGGCGATGTGATTTGTTTTCAGGAAATGCACTTTTCAGCATCCAAGGCTCCACACTGCTCTAACCGCTTGTTCCCACACATTTTCGCATCTAATGGCCCCGCTAAGAAGTGCAGTGTATTAATTGCTATTCATGACTTTGTCACTTTTTCCCTACAGTCTCAAGTGTCTGACAGCAAGGGCAGATTTCTCATCATTGTATGTGAAATCAACATTACCTACACCATTGTGAATCTCTACGCCCCCAAAACTCATCAGGTTCACTTTTTTAACTCACTGCGGAAAAAAGTGGCAAAAATCCAAAGGGGTTTTTTGATTTATTGCGGAGATTTCAACGCTATTATTAACAAATCATTGGATACTTCCAACCCCTCAAGACATTTGAGACAGTCTTTAGCTCAGTCCATCACGGACGCCAATCTGTATGATCCCTGGAGATGTCTACATGCTTCTGAAAAGGACTTTATGCATTACTCAGCACCTCACAAATCGTATTCTCGAATATATTTTTTCCTTACGGATGTCTAACTACTACAAAATATTTCTAAAGCTGAGATCCACCCGATGACGTGGTCGGACCACGCTCCTATTTCCTTGAACATTGAGGAGACTTTGAAATTTACTCCAGTATTCCTCTGGCGTAAAGATATCTCCATGTTTTGTAATCATTCATCTCACCCTGTTATTACTGCTGCTCTGGAGGAGTATTTTGCTGTTAATTTATCTTCTGACACTAGTGCAGCTAATGTATGGTGCGCTCATAAAGCATACTGTAGAGGTCTACTATTGAAGCTGGCATTGCAGGCTAAAAGGAATAGGAATCATATTTTTTCTGACACAATTGATCAGATAGCTAAACTTGAGCACTCACATAAACAGACATTATCCCCTGACACTCTTCAAGAGCTCCAAACTACTAGACTGAAACTTAGGACTCTACTCTTAGGGCGCCATGGTCAAAACCTAAAAAAGGCAAAATTTTACACACAAGGGAATAAAGCAGGCAGATTGCTAGCAAAATACTTAGCAACTAGGCAAACGAAATCCAGAATACCTTCACTTTTAGATCCTAATTTGAATAAGCCAACTTCTCATCCTAACAAAATAGCAGAAGTATTTCTCACTTACTACTCCCAATTATACAATCTCAAGGACGACCCTGGCACTCCCCAACCTACCCCAGATTTGATTGCTCAATTTTTGAACAAGCTGGCTTTGCCCAAATTAGACCACCAAAAACTGGAAGGTCTCAATCGACCCATTTTGGAAAGCGAAATTTTCGAAGCCATCAAAGCATTACCTAAAGGGAAATCTCTGGGGGCGAATGATTTTTCAAATGAATACTATAAGGAATTCCAATCCATATTAGTTCTCCATCTTAAACGCACATTTGATGACGCAATATTTAAGTCTATATTCCCGCCGGAAATGTTAAAGGCTATTATTGTTACTCTCCATAAACCAGGGAAATCTTCGGACCGCCCACAAAGCTTTAGGCCCATCTCATTACTAAATACTGACCTTAAAATTTATGCAAAAATTCTAGCGACCTGCCTTCTTAGTGTCACTCCTCTCCTGATTCGGGCTGATCAAGTGGGCTTTGTTAAAGGTAGACAGGCATCGGATGGCACTCGTAGAATACTGGATTTGATCGAATCTCGTCGATCACAGGCGGTGTTCTTGGCCTTGGATGCTGAAAAAGCTTTTGATAGGGTTCACTGGCGTTACTTAGACGCTACATTACTCAAGTTTGGCATTAATGGATGTATAAAATCAGCTATTATGGCACTTTATACTGTCCCCACTGCTCAGGTTTTCACATCCAATGCAATGTTGGAACCTTTTAGCATTTCTAACGGAACACGCCAGGGCTGTCCATTATCTCCCATTATCTTCTCCCTAGTAATGGAACCATTAGCAACGGTGATTCGTGATAATACACAGATCTCAGGTATTCGTGTAGCAGACACTTTCCTTAAAATTGGTTTATTTGCTGACGATGTTATACTCACCGTTACTGACCCAATGAATTCCCTTATAGAGATTTCTTCATCTTTGCATTCCTTCAGTGCAGTCTCTTATTACAAACTTAACACTACGAAGTCATCTGCTCTACCTATAGCTATACAGAAAAATCTTTTAAAAGAGCTTAAAGCTAAGTTCGCTTACAGCTGGACTCAGAAAAAGCTACACTACCTCGGTATAATTATTTTATCCCCAGCTTCCAATACCTTTTAAGGATAATTTCAAAACAAGTCTGTTTAGCAGAACTACAGTGACTTGATACATTTGAAATATCTTGGATAGGCAGAATAGCAGCTTTTAAGATGCTGGTTCTTCCCAAAATACTATACTATTTTCGAACAATTCCAACTGAGATCCCCCATGCTTATTTTAATAAATTGGAGGTGTCTATTAGAAATTATGTTTGGCAAGGGAGGAGATCGAGAATCTCTTTCCTGTCCCTTTCTAGACATAATTCTAAAGGGGGGATCGGCCTCCCAGTGCTTTCCAATTATTACTATGCCTCTATCTTGGACCAACTTCTGGAGTGGTTCACCCCCTCCGACAAACTATGGGTACAAATTGAGAAACCTGCAGTACCTGACAGAGATCTTAGGGCAATAATATTGGCTAAATCTGCCAATCCCAAACTCCTCAATAAGTTTCCTCCATCCATCACCGCATCGCTTGTGGCATGGTTATTTGGCATAAATAAACTAAATCCTTCTTCTGCTAAGATCCAAATGGATATTCCCCTCTCAGCGTATGAACACATTATTCCCAATCTCAACAGTCGGGCTACAATACTTTTACTGAATTATCGAATACTATCCCTAGTAGAGGTTTACACTCCCTTTTACGGCTTAGAAGATATCATGGGGTGTATCCGAAAACATGGGTCGAAGTTGACGCCAAATTTTGGCAAGCCATGACTAATTCTGTCCGACTAAGAAAGGGGATCTTGTGGTTTTACAATTATTTACAGTATGATACTGATCTCACTACTCCCTGTAATATAAGTAGCTGGGAAACTGACCTTAATAGATCTTTTACAAGAGATGAATGGGAGGCGCCCTGGGTAATAACTTAAGTATTACTAAATGCAAAAACCACTGGAATTGCTCTCTAAAAATTCTTTATCGTAGCTACCTTACCCCCTACAGCCTTGCTAAAATGTACCCCAATACTTCGCCCCTTTGCTGGAGGAATTGCGGAGAGGAAGGTAATCTTCTCCATATTTTATGGGGATGCCCCTACCTACAAAATTTCTGGCAGGAGGTCTTTGCACTTCTCTTTTGGGTGTCTGGTATGACAACTAGCCCAGTGCCTTACCTAGTGCTTCTCAGTATAACACTACATTTATTTCCTGCTCAGTATAGATCAATTGTTGGCCATATCCTCATTGCCGCTAGAATGTCTATTACTGCTGTCTGGAAATCAGTGAAGATCCCCAATATCTCAGAAATAATTCATAGAGATAATTTGAATTATATTTGTGAAAGAGCAGTGGCACTTCAGTGTCAACATATGGGGAAATTTGATCTGAAATGGTCCAGTTGGACAAGTATGTTTATTGTCCATGATGTGAATGTATGAGTATATTGTTTCATATATCACAGTGTTTTGATCTGGTTTTTGCTGCATCTATGCTCCTTTTTTTTATCTGCTTTCTTCTTTAGTCTTCTGTTTTTCCCTCCTTTTTTTTTGTTTTTTTTGTTTTTTTCTCTTGAGTTCTTTTTGTCTATAATAAGCACTATATGCCTTAATGGTCAACTCATCTGTTAGTTACATGTATTGCTAATCTAGAAGTACTTCATTCTGTATGCAATCGTAGGCCCTGGCCATTATTCAACTGCTCTACCAGACCTATGTGAGTAGCGAAGTCATAGTGCTAAGATGTGTTTATGCCTATTGGTTTTGTGTATTTTCTGTCTGGATCTATCTATGTCAATGTGACTGTTCTTTTTTTTCTTGAAAAAAAGTTAATAAAAAGGAATTGAAAAGAAGGTCACTCTTGATTTGTGGCATTGTGGCGTACCTATAATGGTGACTGCTAACTGGTTGTCTCCTTGTTTGTTTTAGAATATATATGAACTGTTATATACAACTGCACAAGCACTTTTCGTTCACCTTAAGCAGTGATTAATTCTTTATTTATTAGTTTTAATGCTGATGGATTAATTTTTGTATCTTTAAGTATGCACTCACCTGTTTGTTGTATAATTGTCTATGTACACACAGGTTTTTTTTATCTGATGCTCTTCATTGTAAGCTCTGCATAATTTCAATTGCATTTATTCTATTAGGTTTATTCACCTTTAGTGCCAGCTACTCTCATCTCTAAGCATTCGCTGTTTCTTTTGATTTGTGTGTAGAAATATCCTATCCTTTTTTAATTTTCTTTCCACATTTTCCAAAAACTTGAAAAAAAAATTACAAGCTCAAAAGACTTATTATACCTCATAGAATAAATATTGGGGTGTTCACTTTCCCAAATGGGGTAATTTCGTGGGTCTTTCCACTGGTCTGGTGCTCCATGGCTTTTAAATCTGTGATAGGTAGTCAGGAAATTAGATGTGTAATGTACGTATGTCCCTAGAACACCTGAAGGTTCTCCTTAGATGTTGTGCCTCTTTACGTGGCTAGGCTGAAAGTCTCACACGTGGTATCACCAAACTCTGGAAGAGTAGCAGAATGTGTTTTGAATTATAATTCCAAGTATGCCTATACTGTGGGGGAGAAATAACTTTTTAATTTGACCATTTTGTGGAAAAAAAAACATTTTATTCAATTTCTTCATTTTCTAAAGAATTGTGGGGAAAATTACAACTTAAAAAAAAACCTCACAATGCTTCTTACTAAATACCTTGGACAGTCTGCTTTCCAGAAAGGGGTCATTTGGGGGGTATTTGTATTTTCCTGGCATTTTAGGGCCTCACAAAATTAGCAGTCAGTATATCAGGATCAATTTCCAATGTAGGCACAATAGCTTGTAGATTCTACAACTTTCACACAAAATAAATCATATACTCTGGGTTTGGTTTATTTTTACCAAAGAAATGTATCAGTTTAATTTAGGCCTAAATTTATGAAGAAAAAATTACTTATTTGCAAAACAAACTAAGAAAAGTGCTTTTTTTTTTTTTTTTTTTCCCACTCGTATCTCAAAAAATAAAAAAGCCAGTGGTGATTAAATACAACTAAGAGAAATCTCTTTCTCAAAAAAAAATGATAAAAATTTAATTTGGGTGCAGTGTTGCATGACTGAGTAATCGTCAGTCAAAGTGTAAGAGCACTGAAAGCTAAAAATTGGCTTGGGCAGGAGGGGGGTAAAAGTGCCCTGTACTGATGTGGTTAAATACTTCTTTACTAGGATCATCAACTCCATCTAGTGTTCATAATGTGGTATTTTCCTGGTTAACACTATTCTTGTAAATAAAATATTAAAATTCATTTTTATCCCATGCTCACAAAACAAATGTATACGCAGTTTCAAAGAATGAATAGATTTACAATTTTTTAAATAAATATACCCCTTAGTATACAGTGCAGTCTCCCTCATATTATTTTGTCTTCTGGTCAAATGTTCTCGGTCTATTTTCTCTTAGGATTGATTTTTCAGGATTGTTAAATTTGCCCTGCAAAGGGCAACAAGCAGAAACTGAAATGTCACGCATATTACAAACACTGCAGGTATTATCTGTGATTTTTGTGTGACTGCAGGGACCTTTGCATTGCCATTTTTTATGAATAGACCCCTAAGTGTCTACTCCGCAAACAAAAAAAAAGCAAAATTATATATTTAATTTGATAGCAATAGTTAATTATGTGAAATGTAGTGTTTAAAATATATTTTCAAACAACTTTGATGTGAGTTTGGCACAGGCTATGATTTCCAACTATTTTATACAGAGGTTCTTTGGCTGAGTCATGAAAAAGTGCTGATGCAGTTATTGGAATGACACAGTACAATCTATATGCATCATATTATGGCCAGAATAAAATCAACTAGTTAGCATGAGGCAAGCTGCAGAAGAGATGTATTGATCGTATTGCTTGTGAAGCCAATATACAGGGCATAGCATACTTTCCTGATATATTTAGAAAACTAAACACATTGAATGTATTGTGTCAGGGTAAAAAAAAAAAACACTATTTACTGCTATATAAGAAATCGATTATATTACTATATAAAATATAATTATAAAAAGAGCGCTGAAGCAAGCCAATATAAAAATGCTCAATTCCACAATTTGTATGGCCAGAATTTTAAAAGGATTTTTGGTCAGTTTAACCACTTCCAGACCGGACACTTTTACCCCCTTCCTGTCCAGGCAATTTTCAGCTTTCAGCGCTATCACACTTTGAATGACAATTGCGCGGTCATGGAACACTGTACCAAATAAATTTTTTACCATTTTTTTGAGACAGATAAAGCTTTATTTTGGTGGTATTTATTCACCGCTGGGATTTTTATTTTTTTTGCTATGTAAATGAAAAGTCCAAAACATTTTTAAAAAAGTGTCTTTTTTAATAAAATTTTGCAAATAAATAATATTTCATCATAAATCTTTGCCAAAATGTATTCCGTTATCTTTTTAGTAAAAAAAAAATCCAAATTAGTTTATAACCAAAAATTATAATTTTTAAACATTTTTTACATTTTTATTTTATTTTTTTATATATATTTTTTTTTTTTTACATACTGTCACCCTAGCAGTACAGTGTCATCATGGTGACACTGTACTACGTGTGGGGGTGATGAAGATTTTTTTTTTTTTTTTTACACTGATTGCTTTTACACCCATATAGGATGTAAAAGCAATCATTTCTCTTTCTCTCTGTCTGCATTCTTGCACTCATTGAGAAGTACTGAGTGAGCTGTGATTGGTCACAGCTTGTCACATGATACAAGGCTGTTCTGAATAGCCTTGTACCATGTGACCTCTGTGATCATTCACAGATTTCACACGTAGTAAGCAATGAGGTCACAAGTGGCATCTTGCTTACTACTTTGCATGTGATCACTGATTGGCCAATCAGTGATCACATGATCGGGACCTCGTACAGAGGTCCCGTCCGACGATCGGTGTTTCACTGTGTCCGGAGGACACAGCGGTCACCGGATCGCGGTGCTGCATGCTCCGAGGGAGCGCGCACAAGCAGGGTGCAGGGAGGCCATTTATAAACGGCCACCCGACTCTGCACTGCCACCGTCCTGCCGTTTTATATGCAACGGCCGGTCGGGAAGTGGTTAAAGTGGGAACAGGCCTGTTTTGCAATTGTAACACTACCCCCACTGGGGCCACTGGATGTTCAACCTATTTTCCCCATACAGTACCCACACCCAGGAAGGGGAATTTTCCACACTCTCTCCAATAGCTCATTAAACCATCCAGGGGTTTTGGTTTTGTGTTTATTTTAGGAACAATGAACTTAGATGGGGAATGGGAGTGCATGGGATACCCCAGTCTGAAGACACATTGTAGAACTATGTAGAAACAGTTGAGGACCTGATAAGTCTCTGGCTATTTAACACTTTCGTTGCCAGGCCCTGTGCTCCACTTTTAAACCCAGCTGGCCAGACCTATCATGTACCTGGGCCTGGAGGCCAATGGAGACTCCCCTGGAGATGGGACAGAAGGAATCAGGCCCAAATTAGCACGGGTCGCCTGCAGGAGTGCTTGTAGGGATGATCTGACTGAGGATGCTTGTCAGAGGTACATCCAGGAGCACAGCCGATTCACTGGAATGGTGTCTGCAAACAGGTGGCACCCGTGAGAGATAGCAGACCTTCAGAGTAGCAGAGGACAGCAGAGTAGTCGGATCAGAGCCAGGGTCAGACGGCAGGTGGGGAACAGAGCAGACCTAGCCAGATGAATAGCCAGGATCATACACAGAAGAGCAAGTGAAGAATATCCATTAGCCAAGCTGGGGTCATACACAGGAGGGCAAGTGAGAATATCCATTAGCCAAGCCGGGGTCATACACAGGAGAGCAAGTGAAGAATATCCATTAGCCAAGCTGGGGTCATACACAGGAGGGCAAGTGAGAATATCCATTAGCCAAGCCGGGGTCATACACAGGAGAGCAAGTGAGAATATCCGTTCACCAAGCTGAGGTCAGATCAGGAGACAGGCAGAGAAGACAGGTCCAGGAACAAGCCGAGTCGGTAACAGCAGATCACAATAGCAAGGGAACATGGGACAAAGGTACTGGGGAGCCAGAAATCAACCAGAGAGTGCCGGGCTTTCTTATAAAGGCCATCTGACACCAAACTGGGCTAATGTGCGCTTGCGTGTTCAGCTAGCATCCGTGCGTCAATGAGCATAGATGTTCGCCTCCGTGCATTTCTGCGACCATGCATAGTACTGGCTGTGGACAGAGCCCTGACAAGACCACCCCCCCAAACCATATATTTTCTGAAAGCACATGACCAACAGAATAAAAAGAAGGTGCTACTGATTTTTAAGACTGTGATATTTGTGCAAATGTTTATCAAAGCAATATTTTTGCTGGAAATAAACTAAATATTTTACAAAATCCCTGCTAAATATAAAAGTTTAACCTGTATTAAGTTAATAAATAACAAATATTTGTCAATTTTTAATTGGTTCTTTTTGCAAAATGGTGAAAATTGACGTAGGCAAAGATGGAAATAACCAAATCTCTCTAGTATCTGAAGGTTTTCATTTTTCACTTACAGCTTTCAGAATTTGTACAAGCCCCCCCCAAACCATATATTTTTCTAAAAGCTCATGACCAGTAGAATTTAAAAAAAGTGCTACTGATTTTTAAGGCCCCGCGATATTTGCGCAAATGTTTGTGAAAATTTTATTTTTTGCTAGTTCAGGTGTTCTGTGTATCCATGTGCAGGCAGTTCTATTATAACTGTGATGCAGCAGCTGCAAGCACAGATCTGGCATCCATGCTGGTGTAGGTCCATGGCACCAAATGCAGACAGTGTAAGTTCAGGGACATACATGCACAGGGATGTCAAGTTGGGAGCAGTAGCTGTGCATTCCCGTGCAACCGCTGCGTCCCAATTGACATCAATGAGTGTGCCTGCATGGGGACGCATGAAACACCTTTGCATCCCCGTGCAGCTAAACATGTCCTCGCTGTAGTATTCCCCACATGAACTAGGCCTTGTTTAGACTTGTGGTTGGGGGTGCCAAATGCCCCACCTTAAGTTGCAATAGGCAGTGGACAGGGTGATGATACCATCCTGCTTCAAGAGCAAGGGAGATTTAGACTCATGTCTAAATTTACACTTACTATGTTTTTCTTTTTTACAACTTAATTTTTTGTTTGTAGAGGTACTTTTTTATTATTTTACCTTTATTTTTTTTTGGGGGGGGGGGGGCTTTGGAGAAACATCAGGGGTCTAAACAGACCTTTAATGTCTTTTTTTTTTTTTTTTTTTTTAAACGGATGAAGGGATGGAAGACAGATGCTCTTGCGAGATGTGCTGGGCACCCCCACGCATCTCAGCTCAAATCTCGATCACCAGTGTGACCCTGGCCAGCTAGAAGCAGTGCTGTAGGTCCATATAACGTACAGACCTGGCAGTGAAAGGGTTCATCCAACTGCACACTGTGCTGCACAACAGTTTCAGACACTTGCGGTATTGCACTTTACTGTCCTCTCCTTCCCTTTGGGATGATGGCTGATTTGTACTCATGAAGTCCCTTTGAGAAACTATCATGATCCAGAGTAGCTGCTGTCTTGGCCTTTCTGCTGAACAGGCTACTTTTGACTTGGAAAGTAGTCTGCAGCTAAGCCAGCTGAGACCTAAGCTGGGTGAGTTTCTGGAGCTCTCTCCTTCCTCCTCTCTCTCTTGCTCCTTTCCCTTCACTCTGCCCCATGGGCAGAGCCCTCAGCAAAGGGCCACCTCCAGATGGCTGGACCCTGTACTCTGCTTCCAAACTGCCTGGCTTCAAATTGTTTATTGGCTGCTCCTCACCCTCCTAGGTTCACCTTCCCAGGGATTAGTGGAAGCTCCATAAATATCCAGGCTGCAGCTTCTGTTCCCCCCCTCCCACTATATTCTGTAAGTTTCCAGTGAGTCCCAGGAGACAGGGGAAGGTAACAGACACAGCCTGTAAAGCACGGCACAGCCTCCTAAACTCAAAAAAACCCTGCTCCTCTGCCTACAGAGGAGCTAACTAAATTTGCCTAACAACTAGCAAACTAGGAGGGTGCTACACAATCTTATATTTATCTAAACAGTCCTTGTGCCCCCGTACGGACTTAGTGTGCAGAAGATCAGACCTGGGGATCCCCTTGCTCTTCAACTCAAAGAAGATGTGGCAAAATGACAGGGTCTTGATGTCCCTGCCCAGCTTGCAGATATTGCTATCATTCATGTAAATGTTCACAAACAACTGCTCTTCAGCCATGGTGCCCCTCTCCCTACAACCATAGGTGCAGGGAGAGAGGCACCAATACTGAAGAGAAGCAGTTTGTAAACATTGACTTGAATGACAACAATGTGTGCAGTACCTGCAAGCTTGGCATGGACATCGAGGTCCTGTTATTTTGCCACATCTGCTTTGAGCAGTATTTTTATAAACTCATACTTACAGAAAACATTAAGGAAGCAACTCAAACAGCTATTGAAAAATATGTTCCTTATTTGTTTAAAAGGGAGTACCTATTTTTGGGGATGACTCTTAAGGGGATTAATTGACCAAAACTGATTTTTTTTATTTTTTAAAATAATCAACGTATTTATTTCCCATGTAGGCTATTTAGAACCACGGAATTTGCCTAGTCATGGAATTTTCCCATTCATTCAGAGCTTGCTGTGCAATGCAGGTTCAAGATGTAAAGATATGGTGTTCAGCTCTGAGGACAGCGGCAACATATGGTGAGTATTATTGACTTGTTCTAAATATTTCCCTTTAAGACCAGGCTTTTTCTGACACTTTTTGTTAACTTTTAAAAATCAGTATTTTTTGCTAGAAACCCCCAAACTTTATTTTTTATGCAAAGGCCCTAGAGAATAAAATTGTGTGTATTGCAATTTTTTATGTCACACATAAAAACAGAGGTTTTTCAAGCGCAATATTTTTGGAAAAATTGCACTTTAATGAATTTTAATGAACAAAAACACATTATAATAACCAAATGAAAAAGATGATGTTACACAAAGTAAATAGATACCTAACATGCGCAAAACTAAAACTGCCTAAAACTGTGCATGCTTATGGAATGGTGACAAACTATGGTCATTAAAAATCTCCATAAAAATCTCCTGAACTGAAGCCAGCAGAACCACCGGCTTCAGTCCAAGCTCACCGGGGGGGACAGTTGAGCCCAGAGAGGCACAGGAGTGTGGTGGGGGGGATGACCCCTCCCACTAACTGTAAAAGTAATCCAGCAGCTAATTTGCTACTAGGGTGGCTTTTACAGAAAAGGGAATTGCTGGCTGAAAAAAACAATACTGGGATGATGCCTGTGGCTGTAGGCATCTTCCTGATATAACCACTTACAGTGCCACTGTATATATATATGTATTGCACCTCTATGCCTCTTATTAGTTTGGTTGCCCTGCTCTGAACTTTCTCCAGATCTTCAATATCCTTTTTGTGAACTGGGGCTCAAAACTGAACTGCATATTCCAGATGAGGTCTTCAAACTGCCAGTGCTAACCTGTTGCTTTGTTCCTTCCTGTTAGCATTTCATTTCCTGTTGTCCCCCCCCCTTCAGTTGGAGTGCTTTTGGACATCTCATTTTTTCAGAACAATATCCTATGTCCTGTAATGTATGACTAAGAAAAAAAGATTTTTGTCTTGCCTGTAAAATCCTTTTCTTAAACTACATTAGGGGACATTGGTCCCTCCTTCTATTCATATGATCTATTCCTTCATTTCTTGCTGAGGAATGCTGGGAGCAGAAAGGGTTCAACTGGGCTGTCCTTACAGTTTTGCCAGTGTACAATTCGCCTGAAGGTGGCAGTATAACTGTGTTCCAGAATACTATCCTGTGTCCCGTAATGTAGTCCAAGAAAAGGATTTTACAGGTAAGACAAAAATCCTCCTTTGTTTAAACTCCATGCACACTGGCTTAAAAAAAAACAAAACACTGCTCTTAGAGGAATTTAGCATTTTTCCTGTACAAGCAAAAAATGTTATCCTATGTGTCCATGCACATTAGGTATTCTAGAGGTGTTTTTTAAGCTCGGCATTTAGAGGCAGAAAAAACCCTTCTGTTTTGCATTTTTTAGAGAATTTTTCTCACAGAAAATAAGATAAATGCTCCTAAACGCTAGTACAAAAAGCTTACAAAATTTGCGTTTTTTTCTTTCTGCCAAGAGCACTGGAGTTTTTTTTAAGCCAGTGTGCATGGAACCTTAAAGTGCTATTGTGCTAGTATAAAAATACAGTTGACCACTTTGTAGCTGTGTGTTTAATAGAAAATAGTTTCATATACATTGGTAAATACCTTGCAGATGATTCAAAAACTTGTATCAACAACTGCAGGGGCTGGGGTCATAAGTAGAAAAATGATTTTGCCGGTTTTTTGGTTAATTAAAGCCTGCCTGATTTGCACCTAAGAAAAGTACCTGATTCTGTGTTCATTTTATTGACAATCCCTTGTGTCTTGTATTTTTTTTTAGGAATTTAGAAGAGGAAATAATGAAAATTGAGGAAGTCGTTTTAAAGGAAATTCAAGATCTCTCAAAAGATATTTTGGAAGCAACAGAGAAGTTTGCTGATTTATATAAAATTTGGGCAAAAGCCTTCAATTTCAGTAGTAAGTCAAATAAAACAGGGATTCAGTTTACTCTATTTTTGCTTTTTTCGCTTTAAAGTGACCATAGAGTAGATGAGATAGCAAAAAGTAAGAACCCCTGCTATATAACTGTACTGCATAATCTAACCCAATTATATAGTTAGTAAATTGTATTAGTCCTGCAGCTAACTTCATTATAAGAATAAAACTGCATTTAGTGAATAATACACAAATATTTTTGTATTATAAATTGTGTCTTTTTGCAAAAAGGTGAAAAATTACCGTATATACTCGAGTATAAGCCGAGTTTTTCAGCACATTTTTTTGTGCTGAAAAACGGCCCCCTCGGCTTATACTCGAGTCAACGTCTGCAGATGTCTAGCAGGGGGACAGAACAGAAGGGAAACTAAGTATAGGGGTGGGCAGGGGGCTGCTGTCTCTTACCTGGCTCCAGTCCCACGACGATCCGGTCCAGGAAGCGCGGCTGCTCCTTCATTCGGTTCGTCCACTGGATGTTCGCGCGGCTGCTCGGCTCCGCCAATCACCGGCGAGGAGGCGGAGCTGAACTGCCCCGCGAAAATCGAGTGAAGGAGATGCAGGTAAGTGTGCCGTGCTTAGGTGCTGCTGCAACCACATATGCTGGCTGCAGCAGCACCATACTGGAACAGGGGTCAGCAAGTGTCAGTGGGAGGAATAGTGCCCCATCATGGGGCATTATTCCTCCCACTGACACCAATGATGGGGCACTTTTCCTCCCCCCCCCCACTGACACCAACGATTGTGCACTATTCCGACCCCCCCCCCCCCCCACTGACACCAATGATGGGGCACTATTCCACCCCCCACTGACACCAATCATGGAGCACTATTCCACCCCCCACTGACACCAATCATGGGATACTATTCCTCCCCCCCACTGACACCAACGATGGGGCACTTTTCCTCCCCCCCACTGACACCAACGATGGGGCACTATTCCTCCACCCCCCCACTGACACCAATGATGGGATACTATACCTCCCACTGACACCAATGTTGGGACACTATTCCTCCCACTGACACCAATGATGGGACACTATTCCTCCCACTGACACCAAAGATGGGGCACTATTCCACTGACACCAATAATGGGGTGCCTCATTTCCCACCCTCGGCTTATACTCGAGTCAATAGTTTTTCCCAGTTTTTTGTGGTAAAATTAGGTACCTCAGCTTATATTCGGGTCGGCTTATACTCGAGTATATACGGTACTCTAATGTAAAGGTTGGTTTCACATGTATGTCTTGTGATAACATCAATCCGCAGTGCTATAAAAATGATCCAGGCATGCGATTTATCACAATGCAGTGTGCTACAACATGTGGCAATGCATCACAACACACAATCGCACATAGCATTAAATGAATGTGACTTTTAAAAAGTCTAAAAAAAGAAAAAACAATTGATCACTTCCATGTATTGTAACATCACACTGCAGCACAATGCGCACAAGTGCATGCCTTGTGTGCACCATAATGTGTGCCTTCTGATGTAAAGGGCCCTTCATGTGTTGGTGCACCACAGTGCAAAAACGCACAAAATGTGCATTACCTCTGCCAGGGAGAGGTTGTAAGGTTCAATCTATAAGCTGCATCAATACACCCCTGTTGGCGCACATGTTTACAAGCAAAAAAAAGTGTGTTGTATTAGGATAATCTATTCTTTTTAATGTACTGCAAAATCCACAAAAATACCTTTAATTTTGAAAACATAGCACACCATAATCCATGGTAATAAATTACAATGCTTCATGGTGTGCTTCAATGCATATGTGTTAGCAAAAGCAAGTTGGGGTGCCACTAGCAGTGAACAGCACCACAGTGCACCAACAAGAATGTCTTGTGTTTTCACAGGTCATGCTGTATATTCCCAATGCTGTCAAGCCTCTTTCTATGGGACTGTAGGCAGCATGATAATCTATAAACATGCAATAAAAATATAAAAAAAATACCACCTAGACAACACTGTATTGGATATATGTAGGCCACAGCTTGGTTTATTGGTTTTAAAATATCATAACAATAAAACATTTATCACACCATAACTTTATTCAGTAAATAATATGAATGTATTAACCACTCACTACGTGTCAGGGATCCAGGTATGACCAGAGATGTGTGGACTGACACAGGGAAACAGCAGGCTTCAGAAATGATTAAATAATAATAATATTTATTATGAGCTGCACAAAATAAACAAACACAGTGCAAAACAAAACAAACCTTAAACTAATAGGTACAGGTGCAGTCAGGACTGGTGAGGTGGAGTGGTCCGGCAGGCCGGGTCAGGAACAATCAGGCAGAAAGGTACAACGGGAGCAGGCAGAAGAATGGTCAGGAATAGCCGGGGTCAGTGCAGTTCTATCAGAGTCAGTCAAGCAGGAGAGTCGAGCAGGCAGGAGACAGGATACAGGAAACAGGGCACATGGGAAACAAACACCAAGGCACTGACTGCAGGTCTGGCCATTCCTTAAATACACCTCCTGCAATCAGCCTCAGCTGATGGCTGATTGCAGGAGTGAGCTTCTGGTTGCTGAGAGCACCCACAGGCCAGCCCTGGTACTGCAGCCCACAAGGCAGGTGAGTCCCACCACTATTGGCGAGTCCATTCCTGACACTACGACTCGAGCTGACAAATCATTAATATAAATAATCTTCTTACATGTCTCCTTTGCTTTACAACAAAGAGACCCACCAAATAAACTGTCTGCGACTGAGGAAGGGGGGGAGGGGAGCTCCTCTCAACGCTGTCTCTCTGGCGACTGGCACGGAACCCTTCTGGCAGCTCCTTTGAATAGGGAACCAAAAAAGCTTCTGGAATCTTCTGGGGGGGGTCACCTGACTTCATTGACCAATTATGCTTCACCCCAAGATTCCAGAAGTTTCCCCGACGTGTGACCTCCAATAGCCAATAAGATTACCCCCCTCCCTCGTTAAAACCTATGAAAATAGGGGTTCTTATGCCGCTGCCATGGTCCCATGAGTAAAAGGGGGGCTGACAACAGCTAAACCTCCTTTTCCTGTCATGGTACCGTAGGCAGTATGCTAATCTACAAACATGCCATGAAAATATAAAAAATACCACCTACACAACATGGCCTGGTTTATTGGTTTTAAAATATCGTAACAATAAAACATTTATCACACCATCACTTTATTCAGTAAATATTACGAATGTATTAACCAATCAGCCCAACCACTATGACTCGAGCTGACAAATCATTAATATACATAATCTCCTTACATGTCCCAACAGACAGGAGGGGGGTAAAAAACAACACTCCTGTCACCAACCCCAAAAAATGTGGCTGACTCAATACATGTTTGTAGATTAAGATTAAAAAGATAAAGGCCTATATCAGAAAAGTGAATGCCATCGTGACGATACATACCTGGGTAAACATCATCAAAGTCATAGTGGCGAAAAGAGCTACCCAAAGCAGGCACCAGAAAATTCAATGCTCTTTTAATGCATTTTTTTACTTTTCCAAATGGCTTAAACGTAACAGAATCTAACCATCTCAGAATCTAAACTCCACTTCCTCAAACTCAATCTTTCCAAAACTGAGCTCTTCGAATTCCCTCAAGCCCGTGCCCCCTTCCCCCCTTCTCCATCAAGACCAATAATACAACCATAAGTCCCTCCCCTCATGCCAGGTTACTAGGTGTAATCCTAGACTCCAATCTGTCCTTTCAGCCACAAATCCAATCGCTGTCCAAATTATGTAGACTTCACCTCCGCAACATCTCCAAGATACGGTCTTTTTAACCTCGGAAACTACTAAGCAACTTATTCACTCCCTTGTTATCTCTCGCCTTGACTATTATAACGTCCTCCTCATTGGCCTTTCTCATCGCAGGCTATCCCCTCTTCAGTCTATCATGAATGCTGCTGCCAGACTCATCCACCTTACTAACCGTTCTGTATCTGCCATCCCTCTCTGCCAATCCCTCCACTGGCTTCCCATTGCCCAACGGATAAAATTCATAACATTAACAATAACATATAAATTACATCACCAATCTTGTCTCCAAATCGCACCGAAACTGTACACTCCGCTCCTCGCATGACCTCCTGCTCTCTAGCTCCCTTGTCTCCTCCTCCCATGCTTGTTTCCAGGACTTCTCCAGAGCTTCCCCCATCCAACTCTGTACCCCAGTTTATCAGACTATTGCCTACTCTGCTCACTTTTAGGCGATCTCTGAAAACCTCTCTCTGCAGAGAAGCCTATCCTGCCCTCAGCTAATAATGTAATCTTCTACTCCTCCTACCAGTCCATCCCCCACAGTTACTACCTTTTGTACCACTAGCTCCTCCCTCTTAGATTGTAAGCTCCAAGGAGCAGGGCCCTCCTAACCCTCTTGTATTGAACTGTATTGTTGCTGTATTGTCTCCCATTCTATTGTAAAGCGCTGAGCAAACTGTTGGCACTATATGAATCCTGTATAATAATAATAATAAGCTGAGGAATTATTTCTGAAAACACTAAAACCGTGTTAGGTGAAGCCGACTTGAAAAAAACGAAAAGTAGTTTTCATACTGGAAATAAGATCAAAAGTTTTAATTTGGCCAATATCATTACCTCCCAAGTGAATTATCAGAATGTCTGGAGAAGGCCAAAAAGCATAAAGCCTTCCCAATTCGAAAACCAGGTCTTCCCACATGATACCCCTATGCCAATATATGTGAAAGGAATCCGGATCCAGAACAAGGTTCTTGATCAGACGTTCTTTTCTGTGCCCAGAAAATGTAAGAATGGCCCAAAATCCATACAACTTGCTGATTACCTGTAAAAAAATGTAATAAAAGAATCATGTCTAAGATATAATTTATAAGAGTCAGAACACCATCTACCAATTTTCTTAATGCAGCTGGCTTCCAAACCAATTCAGGAAGCCTCAGTGGCTGCCCATTCCAAAAGGAATGAGTGATCTAAATAGAGAAATGACAAGCATTTCTTCAGGACAGTGGAGAATTGATAGATAACACTGTTCAACAAATTTTTATTTTTTGCCAGTTTTGGAAACAAAAGGATCCATTTCTTAATGAATTTCACATTCTGAGTTCAAATATAACAATGAAATTTGTCAATTGGCTCTAGTTTTTCTGTAAACGGAAAGTTTTCTACTATAGGCGTAATGACTACATAATGCACAATAATTCTATAGATAGATGTCTTTCCACAAATATAAAGCAAGTGATATTGACTACATAACAAAGCCTAAATGGCATAATATATTGCATAGGATTACCAAGAAAAATTATAGCCATAAGCTAAGTTGAATCATTTTAATACTTAGGATTCTCACTAGTTTTGTCTTCAGTTTGTGTCGGTTTTGCTTCTCTTGGTTTTTCTCTTGTATTCGAGGAAAGGGCTATCTCTTACAACTGCACGTGACTACACGCTTCAGGTTCTTCCTCACTTGACTCAACCATGAAGGATTCTGGTGCTTTAGGAATTGGTAGCCCCTCTCCATGAGGAACTGGACGTATTGCCGATGGAATATTTGGATAGTGCACAGATAACTTTTTCTTCTTATTTAGCCCTTTTACAATTGGAGGCACCATACAAAAGTAACAATTACTAACATGATCTGTTGGCTCTCTCCAAATCATTGGCACAGCGAAAGGCATAGATGCCTTTTTTCCATTCAACCATTGCTCCAGTGCCGTCCCACAAGAATTGCAGCATATATGTGGTGCCCAGCTCTTGTCCTGGTCTCCTATCTTGCAGCCAAAATACAAGTTGTAGGCTTTCTTAATCATTCCTGTTATCCTCCTTTTTTGTGAGATAAAAGTTATTTCACCGCAGATATAGCAGAAATTATCTGCTTTATTCACACAAGTTCGAGGCATTACTGAGTAGCCTATATAAGCATAAAACGAAATGTAAAGACGCTGTCGAACTACAATCAGCTACAGATACTGCAGCTTTTATGCAGTGAAGTGATGCAATTAAAGGCTAATATTGCATGATCTCAGTATACATGCAATTTTCTATTGGTCACCAGTATCAATTGCGCAATATGCAGCTGAAGTTGCATCATAATTTTGAATGGCTTACGTCATTAGATGGGTGAATATATCATGGAAACTAGAGCCAATCAACATTTTTTAGGGTCATTTTCGTTTTCAGCACCCCAAAATTATGTAAGATTAGCTAATTTTATGCCCAAAACTTTTTACCTGTTGAACAGTGTAATTAATGGAAAACCATCTCTATGTGTAAAAAGAATTGGATTGATATCTAGTCTTTTTGCCATATAAGCCTGTAAAAACTTAATACAACAGATACCCGCATCTACACAAGTGCTTAGAGAAATCCAAGTGCAAAAACCAAAATCTGTTTTAGAACACGAAACAAAAATTTTTTTTTCCGGTGTAATAGAGCTTCTGTTATCTTTTACTAAAGTGCCTTTTTTATAGCCTTTGAGAGCTTACAGAACAAGAACTGAGACAGCTTGGAAGGTGATAAAGCCTCAGAAAAAATTAGACTCCTGATAATATTTTGTTAATATGGGACCAGGAGTACTTTTTTGAGATTTAAGAACTTAGAAAAAACAATACTATTTTCTCAGAATAACTCGAGGATAAGGACAGCCATAATAGCCAGGCAGAGGAATAATTTTTCCAAGTAGATAATGCCACAGAACGCCGAATATTTAAAAAAATGAAATCAGGTCCCATAACTGCTGCGGGCAAGCAACACCAAAACGATCTGCTTCTGGCATCAGAGTTAAAAATCGTTGCTCTGTAGATGAGTGTCAGCTATAACATTAGCCTTACCTGGAATATACTTAGCCTTTATCCAAATATTCCAACATAGACACAGAAAAAACAGGTAACGCAAATAATCAACAACTTGATTTGATGATGGTGATTTGGATGAAACACAATTAATAGCAAACAATACTCCTCAATTGTCTGTACTAACTAAAATTCTCCTGTAAGAGAATTGTTCGCCCCAAATCTCTAAAGTGACTATTATAGGAAACAATTCCAGAAGTACTTTGTTCTTGCAGAAACCATTAGCAATCCATCTTGCATGCCATCTAGACATGCACCAATGGTTCCTCCAAGTTGCTGCAACACCGATAGACAAACCGAAATCTTTATCCAATATAAAGTTCTGCTGCCATAAAGTCTTGCCATTAAATGGTTCAAAAATTTTAATCAAACCAGGATATCTTCTTTAATTGTCGCAGTCAATCTTATATGCGCAGTCTGGTTTTTAAAACCTGAAATAGCCACGTAAAGCCTTTGGGAGAAAACCTTGCCATAGGAAGGACTCTTGTGGCAAAAGCTAATTGACCTAGCAAACCTTGCTGAAAAGATAATAGCAACTGTTGTAACTTATATATCTTTTCTTCCGGCAACCGAAATTCCATTCCAAAGTAATACATAAGAATTCTATACAGGTAGTTGGAAAAACCATCTTCTCGGAAGCTAGAGGGATACCAAAATGATCACAAACTTGAAAAAATGTATTCAAAAGGGAACCGCAGTTGGTCGAATTTGCTGAACCCATGAACAAAAAATTGTCTAGGCAATGAATAGTAAATTGAGACTTAGATACTGAATTTACTACCCATTCAAAAAAGTATGAAAAGGATTCACAATAAAAACAAGAGATGGAACAACCCGTCGGCAAGCATTTGTCAAAATAAAATTGATTTTCAAAATAAATCCCTAAAGAGTTGAAACACTGGGGTTAAGAGGAAGCAATCTGAATGCAGATTTGATATCTACGTTTGCCATCAAAGCATGGGGCCCAAGAATGCAAAGCTTTTCAATAGCAGAATCAAAAGAAATATATGAGACAGAAGACAAATCCGAGCTTATTTGGTCATTCAAAGAACTACCAAATGGAAAGGACAAATAATGGATAAGCTAAAATGAGTTTGGCGCTTTTTTTTTTTTTTTGAGACTGCACCTAACGGAGAAATTCGAAAGTTTTTAAAAGGAGGTAACTCAAAAGGACCTTCAATTCTCCCTGCTACCACTTCCTTTCATAATGCTTATCTCACAATATCAGGGAATTCTCATACAGATTTAAGATTATCTACTGGAATACAACCTTTACCCTCAAAAGAAGGGAGGTTAAACTCATCCTGGAAACCTTCAATTAGGAGGGAAGCCCTCTGCTGATCTTGGTAAGCTAACAGCCATAATTTACAGCATGGCAAAGAGACATGACTGAATGACAGGAATGACAGGAAAAGCATGGCAAAGAGAAAGAAGAAACATAATGACAGGGCATGAAGATCACAAAGCAAATACTTTATTAAACAAAGCCTGTAAGTTCCACCAAAGATGGCAGCATAAATTGGAACCAACACATGGAATGTGGTAGAGCTGATCAGATAACGGCACAGCTGAGCATCAAAAACACACCAAGGCCAAAGACATCAGTGGCATCTATAGATAAGCCGCTTGCTGACAGGAGAAGGAGTGGCATCAAGGTGTGGGTGGGACATGACTGAATGACAGGAAAAGGGGGCAGCAATTACAGAATCAAAAGAGAATTTAATTATTTCAATATGATAGTTATTTAAAGTGTTATGGATCCCTAGAACAATTAACATCAGAGTAGTAATGTACCCTCAATATTGTTAATTGTTTTCCCTTTTCTGTCTAGCATTTGGTTCAGCAAAACTGAGCTCTTGAAATACGTAGAAAGATCTTCTCAGACCTTTAGGGTGGTCCTGTTGCCTTTCAAGGCCACTTGAGCCACCCTGATGTGAGTGCTCCCATTTTGAGCACAATCTTGATGCAATGGCACTCAATGCACCCATAGCCCAAGCAGACCTTTCTAAGCCAAATAAACCAGTGTAATAAAAATTACACTGGTTTAAGTTCTACACTGGTGCAATAGGGATATAATATATAATATAATGGGATATAATCTAGCTCACAGCCATAATGGTAGTCATAAGCTTGTGTTTAATTTTTTTCAACCAGCATTCTAAGCATCAGTGTAGAAAAGTAGGTAGCTGCAAAGAGTTTTGTTCTATTTCTAAACTTGGGTTGTAGCAGCACTCATTAATCACTGCTATGGACTGTTCTGAAAGGACAAAGCTGTGGTACGTATATGTAGTGATGGAGCATACTCATCTCCAGCCACTTCACACAAACTGTACAATTCTATGGGCAATTGAATCATAAATATGGAGGTGATGAAAGTCAATGAGCAAATGCTAACACTAACAGGAGCTACCGGTACTTTGGCTGTTCAGTGTGGCTCACTTTTGACCACAGCAGAGGTAAATGAGAGGTACGTTTAGGCTCATCTATGTTGCTGCACTTAATACTTGCTATCATCTTTTTTACCCTTCTGTAATGCAAATAGACATAGTACTACAGTTGTTACATTTTTGACTGATTTAGGATTATAACTTATTTTTAAAGTTTTAATTATTATTAATTTGTTTTGTTTTTTTTAATGTTGCAGGTTCTTCAGGCGATGCAAGCTTTATATTGGTAAGTTTGTAAAAGATAAGCAGTACTTATGTTATTACAAGTGCCACAGGCCTATTATTTTTAAATAAACACTCAAGAGGCACATGTGGGGCTGCCACTGCTCACCTCCTTCTGAAAATGCCAGTTGACTCTCTTGTTTTGATGATTCTCTAGCTTTAGCCCGGGTTCACACTGATGTGGTACGGCATATCGCTTGTGAATCGCACATGTGCAAATCACATGTGATTTCTCTGCGGTGCAATTTGAGCCATACATTTTGTATGACTCAGATCGCACAGCATCTACACTAAAATAGTGCAGGACCCTTTTTATGTCAACACCAGAATTGGATCACATGGGTATTCACACCCATGTGATCTGATTCTGCACATCGCACCTCATTTTGCGAACTGATTTCAAGGTGTTGTTATCTTAACATACAGACGCGCAGCGGTTTGCATGAACAATGGGTGCGATTATGATGCGGTGCGGAAATTGCACAGAAACTGGTGCAAATTCTGTACCGCATCAGTGTGAACCAGGGCTTAAAGTGGACCTTCACTCTCTGAGTCAACATTGACTATTTTTAATCCTTTTGCAGCTTGCATTTGTAAAAAGATAGGAAGATATATTATATTTACTCCTTTTAAACTTTTTATCAATTTCTTCAGTAGCCTCCTGGTTTCTATGCCTAGGCAAATTATGTCATACATCTCAGGAGTCTTCAGGAGGGGAGGTGGGGTTTTCTTAGCTAAGCACACCCTCTTTCCCATGTGCCTGAGCTGAGGGCAGGTGGATACTGGGACGTAAATGCTACATGAATCATCTGCCCTCAAGATGGTCACGACCAAAAATGCTAGGGAGACATTTTCAAAGTGATTCCTCAGCAAAATAAAGCATGGAGACATTGATGGGTAGGGGAGTTTGCTTTGAGGCCCAGTTCACACTACATGCGATTCAGTGTGCTTTTTTTCTGCATCTAAAATGCAGAGAAAATAGGTGATATGGTTGGCAATGTCATAGTGCACATCAGTGCTTGTAGTTCCAGTTGCAGAGAAAAAAGTAGAACAGGCTGCATTTCCTGCTCAGAACTGGTACTGGAACGTGGTAAAACGCATAAAAAATGCACCGATATGCACTGGAACACACATGTCTCTATTTAAATTGAAGAAAAAAAAAGGGGAAAAATGAACGAGAACGCATAAAAAATGCACCGGAACGCACCAAAAACACATCCAGAATTCATCTGGACCGCGCTTCCATGCTGTGAACCGGCCCTGAATGCTAAAAATTAATCAAATAGTGTTTTTGTTTTGTGGTGTTTAGATACAGTGTAGATCTACTTTAATGATTTCTGAGTTGTTGATATGCAGATCAGGAAAGCTGAAGAAAATGCCCTTCTCTGCAGACTTGTTTCAGGTCAGTAATTTAAAGTACTGAAGCTAGAGAATCAGTATGTCAGCCAGGCAACCATAATTTTCAGCAATGGCAACTTCTATGTTCTCTATTTAAGTACATAAAAATAAAATCCAATATTTATCTTATCTCTCTAAATTATACTATTACATTGAATATTGAGATGAGAAAATATGAAGCTTTTTAAAAATAGATTTACAAAAACATTAAATGTCTATGTGCTGTATATTTGGTATGTTCATTTTCACATTACATATTTTAAATCAGTGGAAAAACATCAATTCTCTCTTAGGAGTTTGGTGCACACCTTTATGAATTCCACAGTACCACAACACATGAAAATGTGCATATTGACCATTGTGGTCATTCTAGAGTACTAGCCCTTCATTAACATGACATTTTTCAGTTTTCTGTGCTTTGAAGGTTTGACTGTACCCAAGTGAAGTTTATATTACGTTTTGAGGCAGATTATCACTGTGAATGGCCTAATACATACAAGACACCCACTGTACCTATATACAGACCTACAAATTTTGGTTGAAAAGCTAAACTTTTCAGGTGCATACAGAGAGAGTAAGCAATGCTAATATATTGTACAAAAGCATATACTGTTTAATTTTACAACATCTCTAAAAGAGACCCCATTGGTTTGACATAAAAACATAGGATCATCTCAAAAATATATTAAAAACAGCACATGTATAACCACCCAAGTTGGAAAGGACAAAAACCCATGCATAATATTATTGAGTGCACCTTCACAGATTACTATATATTAAAATGGAAAGTAGAGGCATATAGAGTCACCCTTGCATGTGCTCCTTGCTTTTAAGGCCAGTTTACAGACTAGGGCAGTGGCCATTTGTACTGGTGAGGGGATGCACTGTACACCTTGGCTGCCATTGTGCCACATGCTGGGTGTCCAGTGCGCCTGGGCTCCCTCAGAATCACCTGCCCTCAGTCTGTCCATTATGATGCATGTGCTCCTACAATGGAGGCGCTCAAAATTATAGCATTGGGAACTTGAGAATAATGGGGTGCTCTGAAGCGGATCTGCACCTTATGCATGTATTTGCAAATGTGTACAAAGTAAACCCCTGTTTTTAACGCAAACCGTTGTGACAGGACAATTCGGTTGGTAGCAAGCTGGTTGGTAAGTCGAGCTGGGAATTTTTCTTTTTATGGTTTGACATGCGTTGCCGTTCCATGTGCTCCTTGCTGTGAAGGCCAGTTATAGATTGGGGCAGTGGCCATTTGTTTGTACCCCAATCAAGACAACAGCAGCTAGTGACAAAAGGACCCACAATCTAAAACCTAAAAAGAGAGTACACCAATCTCTACCTGTGCATAAAACACCCAACCAGGGCCAACGGATGTAGACTTACCTACACATCAAGGTAGTCCAATCCCTTGATGTGTAGGCTTACCTACACATCAAGGGATGCAAGGTAATCCAAATAAAAGTTGCATTTGGGTATTATGGAAGAGATCTATGTCAGTATGATTTATTTATTTCAGGTACTTATATAGCGCTGTCAATTTACGCAGAGCTTTACATATATATTGTACATTTACATCAGTCCCTAACCCTCAAGGGGCGTACAATCTAAGGTCCCTAACTCACATTCATACATACACATACTAGGGCCAATTTAGACAGGAGCCAATTAACCTACCAGCATGTCTTTGGAGTGTGGGAGGAAACCGGAGTACCCGGAGGAAACCTACGCAGGCACAGGGAGAACATGCAAACTCCAGGCAGGTGGTGCCATGGTTGGGATGTAGGTCCGATCCTAGTATAAAAAGCTAGTGCCAGGTATGAGATCCTTTAAAAGGGTTAGTATACTCTATCCATATAAATGACCACTATAATGAATATACAGTAGTGTATAGTTACATGTACAGTATATCAGACTAGCCTGGGCAGAGCCAACCCCATAAATAAATGAAGAGATTACAAAAAGATCTTCACTGTTAAAGGAGAAGTACATCCAAAGCTTTTTTGGCAGTATTTCTCATGTGGATTATAGGAGTGCAGTTTGTTCTGCACTCCTGTGACCCATTCTCAGCTGACATCACTCAGCTGGTCCAGGCTGGGGAAAGATGCCGACTTCCCAGTGAATATCCATCCCAGAGTCTGTAGCGGCACCCGGCTCAGCCTCTCTCAGCAAAGCGCTGAGAGCTTGAGCCAGCTACTCCCTCCCCCTCCACAGCCCAGCACTCCAGTGAGCGCTGGGGGAGCTGAGCAGACAGCGGTGACTGACCGTCCCACTCTCTGCTCAGAGCAGACAAGAGAACTCAGCAATCGGCGGTCATGTGATCACTGAGTTCTCACCCTCTGTCACCCGCCGGGGGACAGATGAAGCATCGGAGTGATGCTCCATCCACCTAGGTAACTATAATGGGGTAAAAAAAAGCAACCCTGTACTTCTCTTTTAAGTATAATGACAACCTAGGTATATATTTAAGGAACTGAAAGTGAGATATCCAATACTCCTAACTAGTTGTTTTAGTTTTTACTTGGTCGTTATTTTTCCAACTAAAGTATATACTCACAGGTAGATAAAGATCGGGCCAGTGTTAGAATTCTTCTATATTCATAGGACTAATGGCTTCCTATAATATTTTTTCCATTATAGAAAGCCATTAGTCCTAATGAAAGTTGAAATGCATGCATCTAATTTTGTTTGTTTTTTATCTATATTCAGTAGCCATGTACAGGACAATAATATTTGTTTCGTTATTTGAATAATTTAGTTTATTAAATTCATTTAATTTTCATAATTTGTTTAGTTTTGTTTATTTATATGAGAAATTTAAAGGGATTGAAAAGTATCAAATTGTCATTCAAACTCAAATTATACTCAAAATTTGAATTTCTGAAGACGGTTATATTATTTCTATGCTATTGTTTTTTTCTGTTCCATTCTTTTTTTATTTTACTCTATTATTTTCTATTCTATCCTTTCTATTTTAATCCTTTAGTTTCTATTCTATTATATTTCATTCTATTCTGTTCTTTTTTACTCTATGCATTTCTATTCTACTCTTTTTCATTCTTTTCTGTTTTATTGTGTTCTTTTCTAGTCTATTCTGTTCTATGCTCCCCCTCCGCAACATCGCCAAAATCCGCACGTTCCTAACTCCAGAAACCACTAAACAGCTCATCCACTCCCTCATCATATCACGACTCGACTACTGCAACTCCCTCCTCACTGGCCTGCCTCGCCGCTGGCTATCCCCGCTTCAGTCCATCCTGAATACGGCTGCCAGACTCATTCACCTTTCCAACCGCTCCGTTTCCACCACCCCCCTCTGCCAATCCCTCCACTGGCTTCCGATTGCGCAACGGATCAAATTCAAAATCCTAACACTGACGTACAAAGCCGTCCACCATACTGCCCCGAACTACATCACTGACCTAATATCCAAGTACCGCCCAGCACGCACACTCCGCTCCTCACAAGACCTCCTTCTCTCTAGTTCCCTGGTCTCCTCCTCCCATGTCCGCCTCCAGGACTTCTCCAGGGTGTCACCCATCCTCTGGAACTCCCTGCCCCAGCCCATCAGATTATCACCTACTCTCCTCTCCTTTAGGCGCACCCTGAAAACCCATCTCTTCAGGGAAGCCTACCCCACCCCCTGCTAACTTGCCGACCTCCTCCACTCTTCCTACCACTCCATCCCCCACAGCTATCTCCTCCTGTGCCACCATCCCCTCCCTCCTAGATTGTAAGCTCGAAAGAGCAGGGCCCTCAATCCCCTCATGTTTTGCATTGTATTGGTATTGTTCTGTCACATGTTCTGTCCCCCTTTGTAATGTACAGCGCTGAGGGAACTATTGGCGCTTTATAAATACTGTATAATAATAATAATGCTTTTCAAAATTCAAATTTCAGAAGATGGTTCTATTCTATTTTTTCTATTCCCTTATCTTCTATTTTAGTCTTTTATTTTCAATTATATTCAGTTTTATTCTATTCTATTCTTTTCAAAATTCTAATTTCAGAAGATGGCTATATTCTAACATTTAATACACACAATATTCAGCAATATGTTTATATTTCAAATTTGTTTTCAAATTTCAGCCAAAATTTACTTTAGTTGTTTTGGATTTGTTTAAGTTCATTACTATGTAATTCAGAAATTTGGATACATCTCAATTTCTGATTAATGAAAAATTTGTCCAAATTTCGATTCAGAATTAAACGAACCACACATGTCTAATATTCAGTGTATTCATACTACACTGTCTTGTCCTGAAGAATGCTACTTACCATTTCAATATATAGTAATCTTTGAAACCACTCACTACTATTATGCATGGGCTTTTATTCCTTTTCATCCTGGACAATTATACAATTATATGTTGTTTTATATATCTTTAAGATGAACCTATGATTTTATGTCGACCCAATGAGGTCTTTTTTAGATATGTTGTAAATAAACTTTGTGCTTTTATATAGTACATTGACATTGTTTACTGTCTTGTCTTTCCATGTACCTGATCAATCTGGTTCTTTAAACAAGTTTTTTTTTGCGTTTCTGCACTGTGATTGACCATCAATTTAACCAATTGTTATTTAACTCCCCAGGGGACTAAGTGCATATTCTGATTGGTATGCCCATTGTCCCCAAGATGCACCTCTCTATGCTGGTTCTAGCTCCATCTGCTATTGAAGCCCAAATTATGGGTTTTCCTGTGGGGAGAGGTACAGGCAGCAAACAGCCACCCCCCCCAATCTTGCTGTTACTATTGTGAGCGCTTGCTCATTCATAATAGTAAAAGTATCTGTCTGTGCTCTATAGGAAGTAAAAGCAGTTGCAGGTACATTACAGGAGATGCAACCCTGAGCAATTTATCCTCATCTCTAAATCTGATGAATATACAGTTGCAAGAAAAAGTATGTGAACACCTTGGGATTACGTGGAGTTTTGCATGAATTGGGTATAAAATGTGCTCTGAACGTCATCTAAGTCACAACAATAGAAGAACACAGTCTGCTGAGCATAATACTACACAAACATTAGATGTTGCCATGGTTTAATTGGTTCCTCCGTGGTGTCCTCCCATGTACTCCATTCTTGTTTAATGTTTTCCTTATTGTAGATGTGTCAACAAAAATGTTAGCATGTGCCAGAGATTTCTGTAGGTCTTTAGCTGACACTTTGGGATTCTTCTTTACCTCATGCAGCATTCTGCATTGTGCTCTTGCAGTCATTTTTACAGGACGACCACACCTAGGGAGAGTAGCAACAGTGCTAAACTTTCACCATTTGTAGACAGAAAAAGGATGTGAACCCCTTGGGATTACGTGGAGTTTTGCATGAATTGGGCATAAAATGTGCTCTGAATGTCATCTAAGTCACAACAATAGAAGAACACAGTCTGCTGAGCATAATACTACACAAACATTAGATGTTGCCATGGTTTAATTGCACATAACATGTAAACATTCACAGTGCAGGGAGGAAAAAGTATGTGAGTCCCTAGCTTAATGACTTCTCCCAGAGCTAATTGGAGCCAGGAGTGAGCCAACCTTGACTCCAATCAGTGTGATGATATTGGATGTGTTGCTAACAGCTGTCCTGCCCTTAAAAAACACACACCTGTTTTGGGTTTACTGGTTTCAAGAAGCACTGTCTGATGTGAACCATGCCTCGCAGAAAAGAGCTCTCAGAAGACCTACGATCAAGAATTGTTGACTTGCATGAAGCTGGAAAGGGTTACAAAAGTATCTCCAAAAGCCTTCATGTTCATGTGTCCACGTTAAGACAGATTGTCTACAAATGGAGAAAGTTTAGCACTGTTGCTACTCTCCCTAGGCGTGGCCGTCCTGTAAAAATGACTGCAAGAGCACAGCGCAGAATGCTGCATGAAGTAAAGAAGAATCCCAGAGTGTGAGCTAAAAACCTACAGAAATCTCTGGCACATGCTAACATTTTTGTTGACACATCTACAATAAGGAAAACATTCAACAAGAATGGAGTACATGGGAGGACACCACGGAGGAAGCCATTGCTGTCCAATAAGAATATTGCAGCACGTTTGAAGTTTGCAAAAGAGCGCCTGGATGTTCCACAGCACTACTGGCAAAATATACTGTGGACAGATGAAACCAAGCTTGAGTTGTTTGGGAAGAACACACAACACTATGTGTGGAGAAAAAAAGGCACAGCACACCAACATCAAAACGTCATCCCCACTGTAAAACATGGCGGAGGGAGCATCATAGTTTGGGGCTGCTTTGCTGCCTCAAGGCCTGGACAGATTGTTGTCATTGATGGGAAAATTAATTCCAGAGTTTAACAAGACATTTTGCAGGAAAACGTACGACCATCTGTCCGCCAACTGAAGCTCCGCAGAGGATGGGTGATGCAACAGGACAATGACCCAAAGCATACAAGTAATTCAACAAAACAATGGCTGCAACAGCACAGAATACGCCTTTTGGAGTGGCCCAGTCAGAGTCCTGACCTCAACCCGATTGAAATGCTGTGGCATGACCTTAAGAGAGCGATTCACACCAGACATCCCAAGAATATTGCTACACTGAAACAGTTTTGTGAAGAGGAGTGGTCCAAAATTACTCCAGATCGTTGTGCAGGTCTGATCTGCAACTACAGGAAACGTTTGGTTGAGGTTATTGCTGCCAAAGGAGGGTCAACCAGTTATTAAGTCCAAAGGTTCACATACTTTTTCCTCCCTGCACTGTGAATGTTTACATGTTATATGCAATTAAACCATGGCAACATCTAATGTTTGTGTAGTATTATGTTCAGCAGACCGTGTTCTTCTATTGTTGTGATTTAGATGACGTTCAGAGCACATTTTATGCCCAAAATCATGCAAAACTCCACGTAATCCCAAGGGGGTTCACATACTTTTTCTTGCAACTGTATCTTAAAAAATATATTTTTTTGCCTTGTCATCTTGATCTCCAACCGGGTATGTGATAACAAAAAAAAAAAGCATGATTGGCTTTGGCAGCAAAAGGATTAGATACATTTACTAGAAGGTCATTATACCCCATGGACATTGTTGACTTCTTTAAATACCAGACACTTTCACTCCCTTTCTACCAAGGCCAATTTTCAGCAATCAGCACTGTCACACTTTGAATGCCAATTATTCAGTCATGCAGCAGTTTTTTTGAGACAGTAAGAGCTTTCTCTTGGTGGTATTTTAATCTCCACTGAGATAACATTTTTAAACACTTTTTTTCTTTGTTTTTATTATACAATTGTGCAAATAAATAATGTTTCTTCATAAATTTAAGCCAAATGTATTCTGCTACATTTCACAGGTAAAAATAACCCAAATCGATGTATATTTTTTAGTCTGTGAAAGTTAGTATCTACAAACTATGGTAAATCTACTGTATTTCAAAACTGATCAATTCTGACTTTTCTTGAGGCCCTAAAATGCCAGGACGGTACAAATAACCCCAAATGACCCCTTTTTGAAAAGTAGACAGTCTGAGGTATTTAGTAAGAGGCAAGTAAATAAAATATTTATTTTACATTTTTTAACATATTTTCCTGTTTTTACAGTTTTTTTGCTACATACTGTGACCAGAGCTGCGCAGTGTCAAGGTCGTGACACTGTACTACTCTGAGACATAATAAGGATCTTTTTTTACACTATGAATGAGTGAGGATTACGGTTAAGCAATCATGTTTATGAATGGAATTCATTCATAGCCAGTATGTACTATTGTGAGAGCTGTGATTGGCCACAGCTACCACATGGTACAAATGCTCTGTGATTGGCCCTGTATGTACCACGTGATCACTGTGACCAGTCACAGAGATCATCACAATAGTACACAATGAATGGCTGAGACTGAAGGCCATTCACTGTGTACAAATGCCATGGGATCTTTGCGATTGGTCATAACGATTACATGGTATCAGGACCGGCCTAGTACAATGATCTGTCATCCACTGTGTGCTGTGGTCACAGCAGATAACTGATTGTGCTGCAGTGTGGCCGCTAGGGCGCTCAAATGGGAGGACATTGTATGATGTCCTCCTGGAACCAGAAAATTCCCACCATCATTTGTCAATTGGCTGGGCAGGAAGCAGTTAAATAGGCAAACATTAACTCTACATTATATGGCTGCTTGTACTTTTTCAATAATTTATTCAACAGAATTTGTAGAAAATTTCAATATATGTTCCTTTTGTCTTTTTATTTAGTAGAAAATCCAACCTGAATTTCATTCACTTCCTCCTTCCTTAGCCCTGGTTCACACTGATGTGGTGCGGAATTCGCAGCATTTTCAGTGCAAATTCCGCACCGCATCAGAATTACACCCTGTTTATGCGAACCGCTGCGAATGTGTATATTAAGTTAACACCACCCTAAAAGCAGTCCGCAAAACGCTGTGCTATGTCCAAAATTGGATTGCATAGGTATGAAGACATATGCGATCCGGTTCTAGTGCGGACCCAAAAAAGGGTCCTGCGCGTTTTTGGTGCAGGTGCGGTGCAAATAGAGCCATACAAAATGTATGGCTCCAATCGCACCGCACACAAATCACATGTGATTTGCACAGGAATGCAGTGCAGTTCCTGTGCGAATCACATGCGATATACCACACCGCACATATGTGAATCCAGGCTTAATGTTTAAGAAATCAGCCTGCTAGAGTCACATAAGTTGTCCCACTGTTATAATAACAGAAAATTGCAAACTTATATTGCAAAATGACTTATGTAGCATTTTACACGTTATGCCAATTTTGAAGTTACAAAAATTGGAGGTATCCTTTTACACAGATGTTGCTGCAAACAGCAATAATTGTGTTACATAGTTACATAGTTAGTCTGGCTGAAAAAAGACAAAAGTCCATCCAGTTCAACCAGAAAAAAAAATGTTCAAGTAAGCTTTTCAAATTCAATTATTCCATTTGCATAATGCTCAGTTATGTTTGCGATTCATATTCCCCCTGCTCCCCCTCCTTTTTTAATTTCATAATACTGTCTTATTTAAGAAGTCTGTCCTGAGCTATTAACTTCTTGAACTTGCAAATTTTGCGCAGGTCACATAGTTTCATAGAAGCATTCCATTTTATTATTATATGAAAGTCTTATTGCAAGATCTAATCCTCCTCTCCTTTTTCTGATTGTAAAATATTTTTTTATATTTTTTTTTTAAACAATCCAATAAAATATAATAAAAAATGATGCATTTAAATTGAAAGCCTTGGTTCTCAACGTGTAAGCACTATTTGGTTCTCAAAACATCTTTACATTAAGCATTGTATTTTTAAATTCTAGGCATATTTAAACCTTACAGAAAAAGTATTGCTAAATGCTGAGAAAATCCAAAAACAGATGTACTTTTGGGATGTTGCTGCATTGCCATGGCCAAATGGAAGTTTTATGAAACCTTACAATTCTTCAAAACTTTTATTTCCTGTGGATGAATTCTTGAAGATCATCAAAAAGTAAGTAAATACACAGCTGATAACACTATAAATTACTGTTACAATACAATTTTTACAGACTGTTGTTTTTAGACAAACAATACAGAAATATGTAGTTGTATAGAAAAATAAGTACAGTATTTTCTGGCGTATAAGACTACTTTTTATACTTAAAAATATACCCCAAAAATTGGGGGTCGTCTTATACGCGGGGTATAAAATGTGAACCTTGAGTTTGTTTGGGTCAAGCTGGCTGAATGTGTAGTAATGTACATACAGTATACCGTGCTGAGCCAAGCTGGCTCAAAACAAATGTCCCTATGAGAGATTAATCTGTCAGCCCGCTGGATGTGCGGTATATACAGTATACTGCGCTGAGCCAAGCGGTTTCAAAACGTACCGGTACATCCCTACTGTAATCAGCCCGCTGGATGTGTGTATGTACAGTAGCTGAGGATACATACAGTATACACTGGGCCAATCACGGCGAGTGATGTATTCTACTAATGAATACAAAGCTTGCTCGGATTGGCTGACTCAGAGAGGTGGGCTGATGATGTCACAACCTCAGCCAATCCGAGCAGGCTTTGTATTCATTAGAATACATCGCTCGCCGCGATTGGACCAGCGTATACTGTATGTAGCCTCATCTACTGTACATACACAAATCCAGCGGGCTGATTACCGTAGGGATGTACCGGTTTGTTTTGAAACCGCTTGGCTCAGTATACTGTATATACCGCACATCCAGCGGGCTGACAGATTAATCTCTCATAGGGACATTTGTTTTGAGCCAGCTTGGCTCAGCACGGTATACTGTATGTACATTACCGCACATCCAGCGGGCTGTATATATACTGTATACTGTATGTAGCCGAAGCTTCCGTATTACCGCACATCCAGCGGGCTGTATATATACTGTATAACGTATGTAGCCGAAGCGACCTTATTACCGCACATCCAGCGGGCTGTATATATACTGTATAACGTATGTAGCCGAAGCGACCTTATTACCGCACATCCAGCGGGCTGTATATATACTGTATACTGTATGTAGCCGAAGCTGCCGTATTACCGCACATCTAGCGGTAACCATCTGATTTTGAATTTGATCCATATGATGACTGTCTTACAAATGTATCACAAGATGTCATTCATGAACTTATGATGTCAGAGGATGAACATGAGGATTTTAAGTACCGGTAAGTCATAACCATTTCAGTTAAAAAATCTGATGTTTTTAAATAGTTTTGCCTCGGAAGGGGGTAGTCTTATACGGCGAGTATAGCCCAAAACCTATGTTTTAACTGGAAAATTAGGGGGTCGTCTTATACACCCAGTCACCTTATACACCCGAAAATACGGGTAGATAAATTTTAAATTGATTTCCAACTGGTGTGCTTTATGAATAACACCATTAAGCACAACAACGTTATTACTAATACCACTGGGTAAAAGGCTAGCATTGCTTATTATAATAGCCTTCTATAAGAGCTTTTCAAAACATGCAACAACACAATCTCTTCACAATTTTTCAATCAGTTAAAATTTCTAATTTAGAATGCAGAAATTGAAGTGGATGGTGATAATTAAGAATTGCAACAGGCCTAATTTTCTTTAAAGCAAGTTTAGTTATTGCTAAATTAAAAAAAAAAAAAACAAAGATCCCACAGCAAATTTAGGTCAGAAGCCAATGGAACTATGGTGACAACCACTGTGTCAGGAATGGACTCGCCAATGGTGGTGGGACTCACCTGCCTTGTGGGCTGCAGTACTAGGGCTGGCCGGCGGGTGCTCTCAGCAGCCAGAAGCTCACTCCTGTAATCAGCCATCACCTGAGGCTGAATGCAGGAGGTGTATTTAAGGAATGGCCAAACCTGCAGTCAGTGCCTTGGTGTTTGTTTCCCATGTGCCCTGTTTCCTGTATCCTGTCTCCTGCCTGCTCGACTCTCCTGCTTGACTGATAGAACTCCGCCTGCACTGACCTCAGCTATTCCTGACCATTCTTCTCCCTGCTCCCGTTGTACCTTTCTGCCTGATTGTTCCTGACCCGACCTGCCTGACCACTCCACCTCTCCAGCCCTGACTGCACCTGTACCTATTAGTTTAAGGTTTTGGGGTTTTTTTGCACTGAGTTTGTTTATTTTGTGCAGCTCATAATAAATATTATTATTATTTAATCATTTCTGAAGCCTGCTGTTTCCCTGTGTCAGTCCACACATCTCTGGTCATACCTGGATCCCTGACACACTGTCATTGTAAGATGCGGCTGTTTTTCAACTTTCACAAATATCTGTTTCAAGAAACTTTGGATTTTTAGAAAAATGCATGGCTCATTAACAACTCTTAAAAATATGCTCATTACTTTAAATAGACACTGAAAGGTAATGTTCAGGCCAAAACCAGTTATACCCCCAAACCTTCCTTTACCCTTCTGGCCCAGCTTTTGTATTCTTCTTCGGTCGTAGAGGTGGTCGGGTCGGCATGCTCCTGTCACCGCTGAGCACCTTCCAGGTCCTCCCAAACCCCCCTCTCTCTATCCTTCTCCTCTTTCGAGGCCCACTGCATCCGGCTCTTCTCTCCCACCCCTCTGAGGATTGCAGTAATCTATCGGCCTCCTGGATCCATATCCCGCTTCCTTGACAACTTTTCCACCTGGCTACCCTTCTTCCTCTCCTCTGAGCTACCCACCATCATCCTTGGTGACTTCAATATCCCCATCAACGTCAACAATCTGGCTACATCCCAACTCCTCCACTTAACCTCTCTTTCGCACTCACACTGTGCACACAGTCCTCCACCCACACTGACGGGAACATCCTGGACGTCGTTTTCTCTCATCTCTGCACCCTCCACAACTTCACGAACATCCCCAGCTTGTATTACTCCATAATGATCACCAGGCATGTCAAATTCTTTCAGGGGCAGCTGCTGGGAGGAGGAATAGCAAGGTGCCCAATTCCTGTTGCTACTGAAGTAAGCATGCTTTTAAAACTATATCTCCCAATATTGGTTTCCCATAGTCTATGGCCAGGCTGTTGGAAGTCAAGGTATTAGCATTGCTTTCCTGACAAAGAATTCAATGTATGCATACAGTATTGGGTACTAAAAAGTTAACATTCAGCAAACAAAACAGTAGACAGCTTGTGTGGGGTGGAAGCAAGTGCTGACAATGTAAATTAATGATGAATTGTTAAAGCAGTATTAAACCCAAAAGCAAACATGTATTATACTGCAGCTTACCAATTCTTGGATGTGATGTCTGTATGCGCTTTCTATTTTAAGCTTTCTTTATTCTTTTTGCATCTGGTGATCCAGCCAGTACGTCTGTTTTTTTTTTTTTTTTTTAAACAAACAAGCTCTCTTGCTGATATATCAGTTACAGGGATGAGACAAACCATTTAACACTGACACGGGGTGTTTACAATGATCAGCTTTTATTTATTTATCTAAATCTTTATCCCAAAAGGAAAAAACAACTGTTTGCTGTAACTGCATATGAAGTATTAGCTGGAGTTTGGATTCAATTTGTTAGTGTATTTAAACCTGCTGGTGCATCTAACACTCCCCTCCCTCCAGACTGACAATGTTGCTGTCCAAAGTGCCCTCTGTGCTCCTTCATTCAGAGTGGGGGCACTCTGATACAGGAGGTGTGTTACTGGCCAGATCACCAGGTGAAGACAGGGGGAAAAAAAGCTCAAAAAAGGAAAATTAATACATTCACTCCACCTAATGACTGGTAAGGTGCAATATATTACATTTTTTGATTTTGGTTTTAATAAGGAGGGAATTTCTATAGACCAACAGGCTCAGGAAGGTCTGACAACACTGCTTGGGATTTTACTGCAGCAAAGGCAGCATTGTCCGCCCACAAAAAAACAGGCGACTAGATTTCTAGCAGAACATTTTTTTTGTACTTGCATCAATTTAAGATGGATACAACATGCTGGAATTGAGAAGAATAACTACATATATTTTGTCTTTTATTTGCCTACACATACAATTGAAGTATGTTGAAGTTTTTTGTTAGATGCAGTTGTGAAAGCTTAACACTCAACAGAAGTCACAAAAAATTATAAAAATAAAAGTCAAAATACACAGAGCACCAACATTCTTTGTTTTCATAGTCTTGCCTCAACATGCCTGGTATCGCAGTCCAGTGCACTCCATAATTTAACATACCTAGTCAGTCACTTCCCCTCTCAACTTCAGGATTTGAAGTCTGTGTGAAGAAACAGGGAGTGTTGTCATTACTTAAGCCAGCTGCCCTACCCTTTCATGGTGGCTTCCACTGGACTCATCCAGACCCAGTAGACCAGGGGTGTCAAACTGGTGACCCTTCAGCTGTTGCAAAACTACAAGTCCCATCATGTCTCTGCCTTTGGGAGTCATGCTTGTATTTGTCAATCTTGCAATGCCTTTATGGGACTTGTAGTTTGGCAACAGCTGCAGGGCCGCCAGTTTGATACCTGTGCAGTAGACAAAAGGAAAGTAGAGTTGACATTTTCCTTTTCTCACCAAGGACTTTTTAAGTTCTTCCGTCACCTCCCTCACTATCCCTCTCATTTTCAAGCTCACTGTATTTATTTACGAAAATATTTGTTTAGTTTCAGATGGATTTGTTATGCTAACACTTCCGTTTCCTTGTACTTGTTAAATTTGGATGATTTGTATTCGTAATTAATTTTGTTTAGTTTTGTTTCCTTTATTCTTTTTGGAATGGATTTAAATTTTTTTAAGTATTTGAATTTGAATTGAAAAGATCAAACCGATTTGAATTGAATAACCAAAATTTAGAGAAGTACAACTTCATATACAGTGAACATATTTGTGATTTTATCTGACAAATAGAACATGAAAGCCCCCATTATAGACCTCACAAAATATGTTACATGAAATTATAGGCAAGTTATCATCAGGGGCGGACTGACAACTCATGGGGCCCCCGGGCAATAGGGGATCATGGGGCCCCTGTGTCCTTGCCCAAACTCAAAAAATGCTTTGAAAAAGGTACCAGGGGCATCTCATGGGGCCCCCTACTGACTCCAGGCCCTCGGGCAGTGCCCGAGTTTCCAAATAGTCAGTCCGCCCCTGGTTATCATCATTATCACATATACAAATTGTGGAACTACAAGAGTATCAACATGTGCTGGACCCCAAACACCTTGATGAGGAAATAATGGTGGCAACTTTATGTGATGTATTTTAATTACTAGCATAAAACTCACATGACAGAAGATACTATCATTTTGTCGATCTTAAGACACACATGCATAACAATTGTTGCATACCTAGAAGCCATTAAAAACATGTTATGCACACCATTTACAGTCACCAGAATGGGGTGGGGGGGATCGATCAACTAGCAGTAAGAAAGTTGCACCAACTATGGCTAGCTTATACCTTTGACCACATGCCCTCCTGAGGATTTACCCCCCCCCCCTCCCTACCAGGCCTTTTTTGCTATTCGGCTCTGTACTCTTTCAACTGGTAATTGTGCGATCATGCAATGCTGTACCCAGATGAAATGTACGTCCTTTTTCATACACATAGAGCTTTCTTTTGGTGGTGTTTGATCACCTGTGCAGAAACAAAGAAACAGAGCGCCTCTAAGTGTATACTGCGATAATATTCAATAAGAAGGTAAGTAGTAACTCTCACCTTAGAATTTTAAAAATATTATCGCAGCGCAGCGCTGTGTTTCTTTCTTCTACTGCAGAGTTTGCTTCTCTCCATCCCAGCTTGCTTTAGTGCCTACTGGGCCCTGCCCACTTTGGTACTTATTACAACATATACATGGACTGCTGAAGCATGCGCCTGTCTTTCTCATCGTTTTGATCACCTGTGCGCTTTTTATTTTTTGCGCTATAAACAAAAAAAAGACCAAAATTTGGAAAAAAAAATTTTTTTTTTTACTTTCAGCTATAAGAAATATATACTGAACTCAGTGTTCATCATAAATTTAGACCACAATGTATTCTGCTGCATGTCTTTTGGTAAAAAAAATCTCAATAAGTGTATTGTATAATGACTGCTTTGTGTGAAAGTTATAGCGTCTACAAACTATAGTATATATATTAAAATTTATGCCATTTTTTTGCTACACAGCACTGCACTAGTTTAACTGACAATTGCGCGGTCATGCAATGCTGTACATACATTAAATTTATGTCCTTTTTTCACTCAAATAGAGCTTTCTTTTGGTGGTATTTGATCAGCTGTGCGGTTTTTATTTTTTGCGCTATAAACAAAAAAAGACCGAAAATTTTGAAGGAAAAACAATATTTTCTCATTTCTGTCATTAAAAATATTCAAAAAACTCAAATGTTATCATAAATTTAGGTCAAAATGTATTATGCTACATGTTTTTGGTAAAAAAAATCCCAATAAGTGTATATTGATTGCTTTGTGTGAAAGTTATAGCGTCTACAAACTATGGTATAAATAATGGCTGTCACGTACCTGGTTGGGGACCCTGACGTGGAGAGAGGGCGTCCTCTTACAACTCCCGCTCTAAGCCCCTGATAGTGGGAACAGAGGGCGCAGAGCCAGGAGTGGCAGGAGTGCTGTGTGGATCTGAAGCTGGCGTGAGGTAGCTGGGGACCCAGGAGATCCGGATGCAGGCCAGGTGCGGGTGCAGGAACGTGGGTGCAGGAACGTAGGTGCAGCAGCAGGCAGATATGGCGGCAATCAAGATGCGGATTGGGACCGGACACTGGAGCGTGGATGCAGTAGCAGGCAGGTATGTATGGTAGCCGACAGGATGCAAGCCAGGTGCAGGTAGGTAATTGTAGCAGAGTCAGACAAGCCGGGTCAGTATCAAGTGGGCAGATAAGGTACATAGGAGCAAGCAAGCGAATGGTCAGGGATAGCCGGGGTCGGTGCAGGTGGAGTTCTTTCTTAGTCAGGTAAATCAGAATACAGGTAACAGGATCAGGAATATGTGCAGGGATGGTGTAGACCAAGAGGCATTGATTTTACTATTCTGCAGGTTTAAATAGCCCGCCTGACGTGACGTGTGCGCTTACTGCGCATGCATGAGTTTTCCACGCTACTGCGCATGCGCGGCCACATACTCCCGCGCCTGAGCACTCGCACCACCACGCCTCGAGGGGATTCGTCGCACGGCTGCACGATCCCTGACAGTGCCCCCTCCCTAAGGGCAGCCTCCGCATGCCTAACTGGACCATCTTCTCTGGATGCCTGCGCTTGAATGCCTCGATTAACTCTTTAGCATGGATGGTAGACTCCGGCTCCCAAGAATTATCTTCAGGACCATATCCTTTCCATTTAATCAGATATTGGAGTTGGTTCCTCCTTATCCTGCAGTTAACAATGGTTTCAACTTCATATTCTTCTTCGCCGTCGACGATTACTGGTTCAGGTGGCCCCAATTCCCGACCTGGGAAAGGGTTAGAGACTGCAGTAGTGACACATGGAATACAGGATGCATCTTTAGAGAATCTGGTAGTATGAGCTCATATGCTACGTCATTAATTCTCCTCCTTACGGGAAAAGGACCCACGAATTTTGGGCCTAACTTCTTTGAGGGACAGGTTAATCTTAGATTGGCTGTTGACAACCATACCTCTTCTCCAGGTTCCAGGACCAGGTCTCCTTTCCTCTTTCTGTCAAAGAACTTCTTATTATCCAGCTGGGCCTTTGAGATTGTTTCCTGTAGCAACTTGTTATTCTGCTGCAGGAATTCAAAGGTATCCTGGACTGCTGGGATCGCTGATTCAGGTATTAAATTGGAAATAAATGCAGGGTGAAAGCCATAGTTCGAGACGAAGGGAGAATGTCTTGTGGCCGAGTGTTTTGAGTTATTGTATGCAAATCCCGCCAAGGATAAAAGTCATCTTGAGAGAAGGATGTAAAACATTGAATATATTGCTCCAAGGTTTAGTTGGTTCTCTCTGTCTGGCCGTTAGTCTGGGGGTGATAGGCAGAAGAGAGTGAGAGTCCCACTTTCAACTTCTCACAAAGGGCTTTCCACAATTTTGAGGTGAATTGCACCCCTCAATCTGAAACGATGTTCCCAGGAACACCATGGAGCCTCACCGCCTCCTTAATAAAGACTTGTGCTGTTTCCGCTGCAGATGGTACTCCTTTCTTGGCAATGAAGTGGGCCATCTTGGAAAACTGATCCACTATAACAAAGATGGCTGAATATCCTTTTGATGGAGGCAGCTCTACAATGAAATCCATCGATATCATCTTCCAAGGACGGTCAGGAACTGGTAGAGGCCTCAATAATCCCCAGGTCTTGCTCCTATTGCCCTTGTTCTGGATGCATGTGGGACATGAGTTCACGTAGGCCTTGCAATCCTTCTTCCACTCAGGCCACCAGAACACACGCTGTACTAAGTCTAGGGTCTTGTGGACCCGAAATGTCCTGCAAGCGGATGATCATGACTTAGCCCTAAAATTGTCAGTCGGGTGGCTTCAGGTGCAAAAATTCTGTCTCCTGACCATAGTAATCCTTCTCTGGAGGACAGGGTTACTCCTGGAGGAAATGGAGCCCCAAAAGATGCCTGCTGGATCTGCGAGAAAAGATCAGGTTGCAAAAGGCATATTTACCTGTTGAGAGCACTGTATCAGGGATAGGTGGATCCTTCGGGTCGTCAAACATCCTAGACAGGGCATCTGGTTTGACATTCTTGGAGCCTGGTCTTTAGGTAATGTGAAGCTGAATCTAGAAAAGAAGAGCACCCACCTGGCTTGTCAGGGTTTTAGACGTTTTGCCATCTTCAGGTATTCTAGATTTTTGTGATCGGTGTAGATTAGGATGGGATGGGATGTGCTGTGCCTTCTAATGGGTATCTCCATTCCTCCAAAGCGGATTTGATGGCCAGTAATTCCCGGTCCCCTACATCGCAATTCCACTCCGCCGGGGATAATTTCCTGGAAAAGAAAGCAACAGGGTGAAGCAGACGTTTTAGACCTTGTCGCTGTAATAGGATGGCCCCAACAGCACTTTCCGAGGCATCTACAGTTGCAAGAAAAAGTATGTGAACCCCTTGGGATTACGTGGAGTTTTGCATGATTTTGGGCATAAAATGTGCTCTGAACGTCATCTAAATCACAACAATAGAAGAACACAGTCTGCTGAACATAATACTACACTAACATTAGATGTTGCCATGGTTTAATTGCACATAACATGTAAACATTCACAGTGCAGGGAGGAAAAAGTATGTGAGGCCCTAGCTTAATGACTTCTCCCAGAGCTAATTGGAGCCAGGATTGAGCCAACCTTGACTCCAATCAGTGTGATGATATTGGATGTGTTGCTGACAGCTGTCCTGTCCTTAAAAAACACACACCTGTTTTGGGTTTACTGGTTTCAAGAAGCACTGTCTGATGTGAACCATGCCTCGCAGAAAAGAGCTCTCAGAAGACCTACGATCAAGAATTGTTGACTCGCATGAAGCTGGAAAGGGTTACAAAAGTATCTCCAAAAGCCTTGATGTTCATGTGTCCACGGTAAGACAGACTGTCTACAAATGGAGAAAGTTTAGCACTGTTGCTACTCTCCGTAGGCGTGGTCGTCCTGTAAAAATGACTGCAAGAGCACGGTGCAGAATGCTGCATGAGGTAAAGAAGAATCCCTGAGTGTCGGCTAAAGACCTACAGAAATCTCTGGCACATGCTAACATTTTTGTTGACACATCTACAATAAGGAAAACATTAAACAAGAATGGAGTACATGGGAGGACACCACGGAGGAAGCCATTGCTGTCCAAAAAGAATATTGCAGCACGTTTGAAGTTTGCAAAAGAGCACCTGGATGTTCCACAGTAATACTGGCAAAATATACTGTGGACAGATGAAACCAAGATTGAGTTGTTTGGGAAGAACACACAACACTATGCGTGGAGAAAAAAAGGCACAGCACACCAACATCAAAACCTCATCTCCACTGTAAAACATGGCGGAGGGAGCATCATGGTTTGGGGCTGCTTTGCTGCCTCAGGGCCTGGACGGATTGTTGTCATTGATGGGAAAATGAATTCCAGAGTTTATCAAGACGTTTTGCAGGAAAACGTATGACCTTCTGTCCGCAAACTGAAGCTCCGCAGAGGATGGGTGATGCAACAGGACAATGACCCAAAGCATACAAGTAATTCAACAAAACAATGGCTGCAACAGCACAGAATACGCCTTATGGAGTGGCCCAGTCAGAGTCCTGGCCTCAACCCGATTGAAATGCTGTGGCATGACCTTAAGAGAGCGATTCACACCAGACATCCCAAGAATATTGCTACACTGAAACAGTTTTGTGAAGAGGAGTGGTCCAAAATTACTCCAGATCGTTGTGCAGGTCTGATCTGCAACTACAGGAAACGTTTGGTTGAGGTTATTGCTGTCAAAGGAGGGTCAACCAGTTATTAAGTCCAAAGGTTCACATACTTTTTCCTCCCTGCACTGTGAATGTTTACATGTTTTTAGATGTTGCCATGGTTTAATTGCACATGTTTGTGTAGTAATATGTTCAGCAGACTGTGTTCTTCTATTGTTGTGACTTAGATGACGTTCAGAGCACATGTTATGCCCAATTTATGCAAAACTCCACGTAATCCCAAGGGGTTCGCATACTTTTTCTTGCAACTGTATTTAAAAACGCGGGTCTACCGAAATTAAGTGAAGCACAATTGAATTCCCTTGATTTAGAATTTAAACAGGAAGAAATAAAAGTAGCATTAAAAAGTACTACGACGGGAAAAAGCCCAGGGCCAGATGGTTATACTGTGAGGTACTATAAAAAATACAGTGAATTGTTAATACCTAAATTGAAGATATACATGAATGCCTTGGGGGGGGGGGGGGGAGATGGAAATGAGGCAAGAATCCCTACAGGCTCATGTGGTGCTTATCCAAAAGGAAGGAAAGATGCTTCTCAGTGCTCTAGTTATAGACCAATTTCACTATTGAACACAGATACTAAGTTATATGCAGAGGTCTTAGCAAACAGTCTGGAAGATTTAATGCCTGAATGGATACATGGGGATCAGGTGGGATTTGTTCAGGGGAGGGAGGGCAGAGATAATGGGTTGAGATCTTTGTTGCTCATTCAGAAGTAGGAAGAGAAAAACTCTGGAGGTGGTGCTTTCAATCGATGCCGAAAAGGCATTCGATAGAGTTGACTGGGGCTTCATGGTGGACACTCTGGAAGACCTGGGGATGGGAGTTAGAATGACAGAGTGGATAGGAAAGTTGTATAGGGAGCCCTCTGCAGTTATTATGTTTAATGGGGAGAGGTCGTAGTCTATTGGGATGTCAAATGGAACAAGACAGGTTTGCCCATTGGTCCCCATTGTTGTATGTTTTGTCATTGGAATCCTTATTGTCAACAATTAGGAAGAATATAGATATAAAGGGAATACAGATAGGAGGTACAGAACATAAAGTGGCTGCCTTGTGGATGACCTGTTGTTTTATGTGGGAAACCCCAGGATAACACTCCCAAATTTAATGAAGATATTGAAGGAATATGGGGAGCTATCAAACTTGAAAATCAACTCAACAAAAACTGAGATTTTAAATATAAATCTTTCAAATAGTGAAAAAGAAAAGATACAAAAAGTATTCCCCTTTATATGGAAAGATATAGAAATAAAATATTTAGGGGTAAAACTCACTGCTTCATATAAGAACTTGTATAAATCAAATTACATTTCACTGTTAAATGAGATTGAGGAACTAAAGAAATTAGGAGGAGGAAACCCGTATTGGATAGGATGCATAAATCTGATAAAAATGGTAATTGTACCCAAAATCCTATATAGATTTCAAATGATCCCAATTAAACTTCCAGAGGTTTTTCTTTAAGGCAATTTAAAAAAATAACAAGACATATATGAAGGAATAAAAAAACCTAGAACATCCTATGAATTGTTAAGTAGAAATAAAGAGAAGGGTGGATTGGGAGTGCTAGATTTTAAGAGATATTACAGAGCAGTAGTTTTAGCGAGAATTTATGATTGGACGCATAATTCAAAAGGGAAAAGTTGGGTCAAAATTGAAAATGAACTAAGTGGAGCTAATTTGAGTAAAATTATATGGGTGCCAGCACAATACAGAGGATTAAAAGATAGCACAAGTTTATATACTTTAAATGTTTTAAGTGTTTGATATATATTGCACAAACATATGAAGTGGGAATTTAATTCACAATTAATGCCACTGAGGAACAGAGTTTTTTCCTCCAGGTAGGGAGGAGATTACAGGAAAATGGTTTAAGAAGGAGGATGTTCATTTGAGAGATATTATGGTGGGGAGGGAATTGAGATCACTTAAGGATTTGGAAAAGGAAAAAGGAGAAATTTTCACTAAGATAGATGAGTGGAGGTATCATCAATTAAAACACTTTGTTGGGAATCTTCCGAAACCTTTGAGTTCTAGAAAGAATTGCAATTTGTTTGAGAGGCTGTTGGAGTCACGGGGAGATGGGAAACATGGCACTGCTAAAATATATAAGATTCTCACTGAATTAGACACAAACACAAAGCCAATGTATATAACGAAATGGGAAAGAGATTTGGGGGTTGTGATAGAAGAGGATAAACAGAAGAAAATATGTAGATTAATTCACAAGAATATAAGTATGCGAGAGGTGGAAATAAATTATAAGTGTTTGATAAGATGGCACATTACACCGAATGTTGAACATAAGATGAATGGGGAGAACTCACCGGGGTGTTGGCGGGGATGTGGAGAGATAGGCACGTTATATCACATATGGTCGGAGTGTCCAAAAATTCAAGTATTTTGGAAGATAATAGTTCATTTAATTGGGATGATTACTTGGATGAACATAGAATTGGATCCAGAGATTTGCCTATTACATAGTACAGAGTTATCAGTAAACAAATACAAGGAATCAGGTATATGGCACTATCTAAATGCAGCAAAAGGTTTGATACCCAAGTTTTGGCGTAAGCAGAGGTGCCGAAGGAAGAGGGATTGGGTGGATAGAGTGAACCAGATTTGTAGGATGGAGAAATTGTACCATATGCAGGAAGACCAGACGGGGTTATACTATGTGAAATGGAAAAAATGGGAAGAATTTGTACTGAAGGCAAAATATATGAAGCTTTAGGGTATGACATGTGAAAGAGCCTCTTACTTTTGTAGGGAAGACGTAGAGTAATGCAGGGTGGGTAGTATTGGGGGGGGGGGGGAAGGAGGGAGGAATGGGAAGTTAGTTAAGAGGGGGTGGGAAATAGGTATAGAAAAGGGATATAAATAATAGTTTTGTATGTGTTATGAGAATATGATGGAATATGTATTTTATCTGGAAATTTAATAAATATTTAAATAAAAAAAAAAAAAGACTGCGCAATCAGTGCATTAAGAGAAAACTCTCTCAGTAGTAAGTTGGAGGCCCCTTTAGAGTATGGTCTGGTCTGATGTCCCTCTCTGCTCGCTCCGCTGTCAGCAATGGCTCTAACCTTCTCATGTGGCTCTGTGGGTGATGGGAAGCTCACAGAGAGCCCAACTTCACCGCCACCGAGAGTCAGCCGCTCACCAGCGCCACCTACTTCCCTCCCGAGGACTTTCCACCTCTCCTGAGCCCGCCGCTAGAGGCCAAACCCAGCAGCTGCTGGAGCAGTGATTGACCGGAGTAATGGTACTTCAGGAACAGTTAAAGGGCAAACATTATTAAACCTACTACAGGACAATTTTATGGTACAGTTCATAGAGGCCCCTACTAGGAATGATGCTCTGCTGGACCTGGTAATCTCAAACCATGCAGAGCCTATTACGAATGTCCATATAAAAGAACATCTGGGTAGCAGTGACCGTAACATGATTTCATTTGTTAGCTGTAAACAGCAAGCACATATGGGAAAAATAAAACCGCTCAATTTCAAGAGAGATAATTTTCCAAGGCTGAGAGCTGCTCTCCAAGACTTAGACTGGGAGGGAATATTGGCATTGATGAGCACAACACAGAAATGGGAGTTCTTCAAAAAGACTATGTGAACACACTGCAAAATATATTCCCATGGGCAACAAGTTTAAAAGGCTAAAAATCAAACCTATGTGGCTTACAGCCAAAGTTAAAAAGGCTATAGATAATAAGAAAAGAGCTTTTATTCAATATAAAAATTAAGGAACGCTATCATCGTTTAAATATTACAAAGAATATAACCGATATGCAAAAAGGAAAAAAAGGCCAAAAAAATTGAAACCGAACGACAGATTGCAAAAGATAGCAGGACCAACCCCAAAAATTCTGCAAATATATTAATAGTAAAAAGGTTCGGTCCGAGCATGTAGGCCCTTTACAAAATAATCTAGAGTGGGTGACTGGGGACAAAGAGAAGGCAAATTTATTTAATACCTTCTTCAGCTCTATGTATACAAAGGAACATGGGGGAGCTCTTGTCCATAATGGGCATGGTATTGACACAGCTCCAGATGATCCACATTGGCTCACAATTGATATGATCCAAAAATATTTAGACAGTATAAAGGTGAATAAAGCACCTGGACCAGATGACATACACCCACGGTTCCTTAAAGAATTGAACTCTGTCATTTCAAAACCATTGTTTCTAATTTTTAAGGACTCTTTAATGACTGGCATAGTACCACTGGATTGGCATAAGGCCAATGTGGTGCCAATATTTAAAAAGGGGTCAAAATCTTTACCAAGTAATTATAGACCGGTTAGTTTAACTTCTAAAGTTGGGAAGATAATGGAGAGTTTAATAAAAGACCACATAGATGAGTTCTTAATGGGAAAAAATATTTTAAGCAACAGACAGCATGGATTCATGAAAGACAGAAGTTGTCAAACAAATCTGGTTTCTTTTTATGAGGAGGTGAGCAAAACCTTAGACAGAGGGGTGGCGGTGGATGTGGTATACTTGGATTCTGCAATAGCGTTTGACACAGTTCCCCCCACACAGCTAATGTGTAAGGTATGTAAATGGATAGAAAAGTGGCTAAAAGATTGTATTCAGACAGTAGTGGTTAATGATTCATACTCTGAATGGTCTGGGGTCATCAGTGGTGTACCCCAAGGTTCAGTGTTGGGACCCTTACTTTTTAATATATTTATAAACAATATAGGGTCTGAGATTAAAAATCCCATTTCAGTCTTTGCAGATGACACCAAGCTGTGCAGTGGAATAACGTCCTTACAGGATGTCTTCAACTTACAAGCCGACCTCAATGCTCTGTTTAATTGGGCATCTATGTGGCAAATGAGGTTTGATGTTGACAAATGTAAGGTTATGCACTTGGGGGCTAAGAATATGCATTCATCATACATACTAGGGGGAGTACAACTGGGGGAATCAATGGTGGAGAAGGATCTGGGAGTTCTGGTAGATCACAAGCTTAATAATGGCATGCAATGCCAAGCTGCGGTTTGTAAAGCGAGCAAAATCCTTTCTTGTATTAAGAGCTATAGACTCCAGAGAGAGATATCATATTTCCCCTGTACAAATCATTAGTAAGACCTCATCTGGAATATGCAGTTCAGTTTTTTGCACCAATTCACAGAAAGAACATTGGGGAACTGGAGAAAGTACAGAGAAGGGCAACTAAACTGATATGAGGCATGAGGCTATGAGAGCTGTGAAAATGTGGAATAGACTCCCTCAAGAGTTGGTTCTGGCCAGCTCAGTGGATTGCTTCAAAAAAGGCCTGGATTCATTCTTAGATACACAGAATATAACTGGATACTAAAATGTGTAGGTAAAGTTGATCCAGAGAATATCCGATTGCCTCTTGGGGGATCAGGAAGTAATTTTTTTCCCAGCAGGAGCAAATTGGATCGTGCTTTGCTGGGTTTTTTTTGCCTTCCTTTGGATCAACTGTGGGTATAGGATTATAACTTTTTTTTCTATGGTTGAACTGGATGGACTTTTGTCTTTTTTCAGCCAGATTAACTATTTAAATACATGCGTTGTTCATATTGTGAACTTGGTGTAGAGTTATTCACTTCAAGGTAATCACAGAGGACAAGGGGGCACGTTTTACATCTAGAAGAAATAGATTGAATCTCCAAATACAGAAAGACTTCTTCACAGTAAGAGCTGTGAACATCTGGAATAGACTACCTCAAGAAGTGGTTCTGGCAAACTCAGTAGATTATTTTAAAAAGGCCTGGATTCTTTCCTAAATGTACATAATATAATTGGATACTAATATTTATAGGTAAAGTTGATCCTGGGAATTTCCAATTGCCTCTTGGGGGATCAGGAAGGAATTTTTACCCTGTTGAACCAAATTGGTTCATGCTTTGTTTTTTGCCTTCCTCTGGATAAACTGTGGGAATATTATTGTGTCTATAGGATTGTATGTTTTTTTTTCCTTTTTTACTGGTTGAACCATATGGACTTGTGTCTTTCTCAAGCAGACTAACTATGCAACTATGATCAGGATATTTTTTATTTTTTTTTACACACTATGATTGCTTATACCACTGAATTCCACTGAATGAAATTGATTAATTTAGTGTGTTTAGATTAGCTGTGATTGGCCTCAGCTAATCACATGGCACAGATGGGCTGTGATTGGCCCTGTCTGAACCATGTGATCATTGTGACAAATCATAGCCATCAACACAGCAGTGTACAATGGATGGATGAATCAAAGTAGAGTTGCCATGTGATCTGCTGTGATTGGTCACAGAGATCTCATGGTACCAGCCCGGTAAAGTGATCTGTCATTGGTTGTGTCCAGTGGAACACAGCACATTCTGAGGAAGATGTCACAGGATGTCTACCTGGAATGGCACATTTTAGCTAATATACTATAGTATGTTAATATTATTTTTAGATCTTGGTTAAGTTTTTCAGGTGCGGGTGGTAAATGGAATGAACTTCTAGTTTGGTCTGAATCTATGTTCGGACTGAATTTTGCCTTTTCTGAGGTTTGGCAAATGGCCAGACTAAATAGGAGTTTGGTTGAGTTGAACCTCCAGTGGCAGCGGGGGCAATACATTTATCAGCAGTGTTACTACCACTGCTAAGTGTGACAAATTCTCATATGGCTGGTTGTTTGGAAGCAGGCAACTGTAAACAATTGCTTGTAATTTGGAATTTATACAGTATGGATATAGTAAGGCACTGGCTGGCAGGATTGTGGACGGTTTGTATTTCTCACTAAGGTTTCTAACGCACAAACGGTGAGAGACTCCAGGATTTATGGTTGATGTGGAGACAACAAACATTTTGTTTTCTCAGAACTTTAATAAGGCCTGTTTTTGGTCCTGGAACTCAGAGGCTTTGTAGAGCTTTAGATGGGATAAAGCCTCCTTTGCTACAGTAGGTCCTCATCTTGTCTGGCAATCAGAGCTCATTATTAGATTCAGCTGCCCATAGCTCTTTATATAGCTGAGCTAAGTTGTAATTGGTGATCAAGGCTCTTTTTCTCTTGCTCTTTCTGCTGTGAGAGCCTACTACTAGGAAAAATTGTTGTGTGCTGACTAAAAAGTGATGCCTGTTTTTATTGAGTAACCCATTAGGGAGGACCCTTTTAGTCAGCAGCTGGCCTGCATTTAGTTAGTGACTCAGATGAGCAAATATTTTATTTGTTTTATGCTATGGACTTGCTGTACAAAGTACTCCTGCACTGAGAGTTGTGTTTTTACTTCTGCCTTGCTGAATAAAGGTACAGGATAAACCTACTTGGACTGTCCTTGGCCGTCCCTGTCTTGTGCATGGTTTAGCGCTGCCCATATTAGTTGATCATGTTATGCAGCATGTAATATTAATTTTTAATATCTAAATTTTAATTCGGTCTCTAGTAAGTTCTTAAATATGCCTGGTAGAGAATATACCCTCTTAATTGGATGTGAATGTGAGGTTTTGAAATTGAGTAGTAACAGATGTGAATTATTTGTGTCTGGGTTACATAATTAGGAAAAGCCGAGTCTGTTTTCTTTAGAATAGCTATGTAATGTATATCTTATTATGATTTCATATAAAGAGTCTGAGAGTTTAAATTGTATTCATAAATCATGTATTCAGACAGCTATATGTAACATAAGAACTTCAGAGTTCCTTTCTAGAGTGTTCCTGTCAGTCATGTTAATAGGCCTAGCAATTGAATAGAAACACATGTGTTGCTACACTGGGAGGTGACTAGGGGAGTGGTTAAGGAGCCCGCAAATTTGAAACAAAGGATAATGGGAGGACTTAGTTCCTTGTGCATTTTAAGTATGTAAGCCCATTCAAGGAACAGGGTCACTTGCTCACTTCTCTTAACTTCACTTTATTCAGACATACATACATTTCAGACACTTACACAAAGGAGCACATGGCATGCTTGAACAAAGGAAAGCACATGGCCATTTCTTAAGAGCACATGTCTAGGCCAGCATCCTTTCTAAGCTACACAAAGGAACTACATTTTCTTCTTATATCCAAGGAACAAGCAACGAATATTCTTTATTTTTATTTCATTTTAAGCTACATATCTTTTTGTATCTGAATTTACTGTTTTTATATTGACTTTGTATCTTTTGCTGTGTGATCAAATAAAGTCACACTGCTTTTTCCTAACTGGCTTTGAAAAGGATTTCTTCCCACAACCATCTACAAGTACAGGAATACTAATAGCGTTTTTTCACAACTCTTAAATTCCAACACAGCATAAAATATAACATCTGCAAAACTTTCATACCCTGCTATTTAGTTCATAGTTTAACCATTTCCCGCCTGGCCTATTGTATTATGACAGCTGGTGGGACTTTCCTCATTCCACGTGGCTTCACTGTGGATGCGATCTGTCACCTGCTGTGTCCTCCAGACACAGCTAATGAAAGATCACTGTACCAGCCCACTGTAAGTACCATGTGATCTTTGTAACCAATCTCAGCAGATCACATGACAATTGTAAACAATGAATGACTTCCTTTCATGCCATTCATTGTGCACAATTTTGTGTAGCTACAAGGTACAGAAAAGGGCCAATCACAGCCCATCTGTACCATGTGATTAGCTGTGCCCAATCACAGTTAATCACAACAATACTTCCTGAATGAATGATTTCATTCAGTAAAATGTTGCTTATAGCAATGAAATCAAAGCAATCATAATGTGTGGAAAAAAAAAACACAAATTCTGATCACTTCCCAGAGTAGTACAATTGTACTATGGTAACATTGTTACATAGTTAGTCTGGCTGAAAAAAGACAAAAGTCTGGTCACAGTTCGTAAAAAAAAAAAAAAAAAAGTAATAAAAAATGTAAAACATTAAATAAAAATTGGAAAAAGTTAATACATTTTTTTTTTCATACTGTCACCAGTCAGTGTCCCTGATCACTACCACACTAGTTATATGATGATGCTGTACTGCACTGGTGACAGTATGTTAAAAAAAAATGTTTTTTTTTTTATTTCTACATTTTTTTAAAAAAAAAAAAGAAAATTTCCAATTAAAAAAAATTTACTATGCCTCTTACTAAATACCTTTGACTGTCTACTTTCCAAAAAGGGGTAATTTGGGCAATATTTGTACTGTCTTGACATTTTCAGGCCTCAAGAAATGAGAGGTTGTCAGTACATCAGGATTGATCAATTATTCGATATATGTACCATAGTTTGTGGACTAACACACTAAATAATAAACACTGATTTAGGTTATTTTCACCAAAGAAATGTAGCAGAATACATTTTGGCCTAAATTTCTGAAAAAAAAATATTTATTTGCAGAAACTTAGAAAAACGCATTTTGTTTTCCAAAATTTTCAGTCTTTTTTTTTTGTTCATTTAGCAAAAAATAAAAAACCCCGGTGGTAATTAAATATCAACAAATGAAAGCTCTATTTGTGTGGAAAAAAAAAAATTCATCCGCGTACCGTGTTGTATGACCACGCAATTGTTATTTACAGCGCGGCAACGCTGAAAGCGTACAATTGGCCTGGGTATGAAGGGGGTAAAAGGGCCTGGTATTGAAATGGTTATATTAGGTTCCAGTTTGACCAAGGCTGTCCAAGCTATGTGCAATGTATAGTATGCATGTATAATATGTATTTTCTTTTTCTACATTCTCATCATCTTGTTAAATGTTTTGCATGTTTATGCTTTTAGCTTGTTTGAAAAATCAGTGAAAGCTTTAAAGGAATTCCCATCATTCATTGGTGACCATGTAAAAAGCCAGAATGCAACTGTTGAATCATTAACATCAATGCTGGACTGGATTTTTAAAGGTAAGACAAAACACTATGCAGGCTGCTGTAAGTTTTCAAGTGTATTTAAATAAAATTCTGCAAATCATGTAAACAATTTTTACAGATTTTTTTTTAGAGACAAACATACATACAGGGAAACATACAATATCAATAAACAAGCTGACAGGCACCCCAGGTAATGTTATTGACCAGATTTCTGCTTCTGACTGCCCCCCCAAAAAAATGCAAAAAAAATAATTTAGTTGTTTTATGTACTGGAAATACTCAGACTTAAAAAATATACTGACTATATTGATATATGGAAGGAAAGAAAACAATCTTAGGAGAAAGACCTTAACCACTTCCAGTCCGGACACGTTTACCCCCTTCCTGACCAGGGCAATTTTCAGCTTTCAGAGCTATCACACTTTAAATGACAATTGCGCGGTCATGCAACACTGTACCCATATGAATTTTTTACCATTTTTTTGAGACAGATAAAACTTTATATTGGTGGTATTTATTCACCGCTGGGATTTTTAATTTTTTTTGCAATGTAAATGAAAATGTCCAAAAATTTTGAAAAAAAGTGTTTTTCTTATAATATTTTGCAAATAAATAATATTTCATCATAAATCTTGGCCAGAATTTATTCCGTTATCTTTTTATTAAAAAGAAAATAACCCAAATTAGTTTATAACCAAAAATTATAATTTTTAAACATTTTTTTTTTAAATAATTATTTTATTTTTTATTTTTTTTTACATGCTGTCACCCTAGCAGTACAGTGTCACCATGGTGACACTGTACTACTTTTGGGGGGTGATGAAATTTTTTTTTTTTTTTATTACACTGATTGCTTTTACACCCATATAGGATGTAAAAGCAAACATTTCTCTTTCTCTCTGTCTGCATTCTTGCAGCCATTGAGAACTACTGAGTGAGCTGTGATTGGTCACAGCTTGTCACATGGTACAAGCCTGTTGTGAATAGCCTTGTACCATGTGACCATGTGATGTCAGAAGTGACATCTTGCTTACTACTTTGCATGTGATCACTGATTGGCCAATCAGTGATCACATGATCGGGACCTCGTACAGAGGTCCCGTCCGACGATCGGTGTTTCACTGTGTCCGGAGGATACAGCGGGCACCGGATCGTGGTGCTGCGCGCTCCCAGGGAGCGTGCACAAGCAGGGTGAGGGGAGGCAGTTTATAAACGGCCACCCGACCCTGCAGTGCCACCGTCCAGCCGTTTATATACAACGGCCAGTCGGGAAGTGGTTAAAAGAGGTTTTTTTTTTTTTCCCCAAATCAAACTTGCCTAGGTGGATGCAGCTTCAGACTGATGCTGCATCTGTCACTAATTGCTGTGTTCTCACTGCTGCTGTGAGCACTGAGTGGTCACTGTCTGCTCTGTGCCCCATCCCCCCTCCCCCCACACTCATAGGAGGTCTGGGGAGGGGAAGGAAGAGGCTGGCTCAGTGGCTTGCTGAGAGGCTGAGCAAGGGGCATCTACAGACTCTTGGGTGGATCTCGACTTTGAAGTCAGGATTCTCCGCTAGCTTGGACCAGCTGAGTGACATCAGCCAACCAGCGGCTTCAGCCCGCTGTTAGCTGAAAATGGACCTGCACACCTGTGATCCACAGGAGAAGTACAGTCAAAGGAGGTTTGTCTGTACTTCTCCTTTTAAGCTAATCTTACTGAAGTTACAAAAAATACTTTGTTAGACAATTGGTTTAAATAGATATTTTGAACCCATAAAATCAATGGACCACATTAAAGAGTCCCCAAATAAAAATTAGCAGTGTTTATCAGCTTGAATTATTGTTTCGTATTAGGAATGATGATTAATGGATCGTCAAGCTTTTCTTTGCCAGTAGCTTTTTTTGTTATTTTTGACAATTAGAAGTTCAAGCATGTTTGCTCGGTGTCAATACAAATTTCACAGTCTACATCTAAAACATTGATAGTTACATAGTCTAGCTGAAAAAAGACAAAAGTCCATTCAGTTCAACCATTAAAAAAAAAAGTTATAATCCTACACCCACAGTTGATCCAAAGGAAGGCAATATACATAGAAATGCACAATGTTAGAGGTAAGTAACCTATATTTTCCATATACAGTATATTGTGAACAAATCATATTTGATATTCTTTAAAATATCTATGAAACAAAATCTGTTGGAGTTGATGAAATTGTAAGTACATGGATATTAAACTGGTTATATGAATGAGAAAGTAGTGATAAATGACTCATTCTCTAAATGGTCTAAAGTTGCGAGTGCTGTGCCCCCGTGTTCTATCTTACAGTGCTGTTTATATGTGTTTATTAATGATATAGAGTTTGAAATCAAGAGCTCAATTTCAGTGTTTACCCATGATACCAAAATATGCATGGAAATAATATGTTGAAAAACTTCGACATAGGATATATTATCATTTACGGAAGACCTTAACCATTTGCCCTCCAGAGAAATTGAAACACTGAAATCGAGCTCTTGATTTCAAACTCTATATCATTAATAAACACGTTTAAACAGCACTGTAAGATAGAACACGGGGGCACAGCACTCACAACTTTAGACCATTTAGAGAATGAGTCATTTATCACTACTTTCTCATTCATATAACCAGTTTAATATCCATGTACTTACAATTTCATCAACTCCAACAGATTTTGTTTCATAGATATTTTAAAGAATATCAAATATGATTTGTTCACAATATACTGTATATGGAAAAAATTCCTGACCAGGCCAATTTTTGCTATACGGCGCTACGTTACTTTAACTTACAATTGCGCGATCATGCAACACTGCACCCAAATTAAATTTATTTCCTTTTTTTTTCCCACAAATGGAGCTTTTTTTCAGTGGTATTTGTTACCCTCTGGGTTTTTTTTTTTTTTATTTTTTGCACTATAAACAAAAAAAGACCAACAAGTTTGAAAAAAAAAAACAATATTTTTGACTTTTTGCTATAAAACATATCCAGTAAAAAAAATGTAAAAACTCAAATTTCGTCATAAATTTAGGCCAAAATGCATTGTGCTACATGCCTTTGCTAAAAATAAATCTCAATACGTGTGCATTAATTGGTTTACCTGAATGTTATAGCATCTACAAATGGCGATGTGTGTATATATATATATATATATATGCCCGCTGCAATCCCGTTATAAGTCACTGATCGCCATTACTAGTATAAAAAAAAATCCAGAATATATATATATATATATATATATTGGATTTTTTTTTTTATACTAGCAATGGCGATCAGCGACTTATAGCGGGACTGCAGCGGGCATTCTGACACTGGGGGGAACGGACTAACTGCCACTGACATCCCAATGACACTAATAGAGGTCTGTGCTAATTAAAAGCACTTACACTGTACTAATGACACTGGGTAAGAAGGGGCTAACATCTGGGGTGATCAAAGGGTTAGCTGTGTGTGTTTTACTAAGGAGACATGCTGTGCAGAGAGATACAAAGCAGCATGTCCTTGCTGCCAGGAGAGAGACCTGTGTTGTTTACACACAGGTCTCTCCCCTGTCACTGTTCCTTGGCGATCGGCGGGTGCCAGCAGAGAATCTCCGGCCAGAATCCGGTGATCAACATCTGTAGTTGCCAATGGCAGCATGGGTTTGGCGGCACACATGCCCCCTACCCGGAAATGCAAAATCATGTATAAATATGTGATTTTGAGCAGCCTTGCCGCCCTCTAGCAGTCGTTCTGCTATAGGGTGGCCGGAAAGCAGTACATAAAATAGTTAGGCATTTTTTAAGTGCTTTTGCGTTAAAAAAAAAAGTGCCTGATCAGCTCTAGAAAAATGTATGTCTGTGTATGTTTTCACACTGGGGTGTTGCACTTCTGTTGTGGGGTAAAAACTCCTGCTTGCAGCATCTTTGAAGTTTGTTCAGATAAAAAAAAAAAATGCCCCAAAAAACTCGTCTTCCCACTGAAATCAGAGAGATGCGAAAACGCCTCAGAGAAGCATTTTTAGTGCAGTTTTTAAGTCACGTGTCCTTTAAAAAATGCCCAGAAAGCGTGGTAAAAACACATATGCATTTTGTCTGCGGTGTGCGGATCAGTGTGAAATTAGCCTTAAATTGTAGAGCAGTGCAATTGTTTTAGCCCGGGGGCCAGCAACAAGTAGATTGTGATCTACCAGTAGATCGCGGCTAGGTAACTGGTAGATTCTGGTCTGGGCATGCTGACACGCCATCCCAGAACATCAGAGTGCAATGCAGAGGAACTACTTGTAAAGTTAAAGCTATAGTAGGGAGCAAGAGCCACATAAGTTGATGTCTCCTCTGTAATGCTGCTCCTACTCCCTGTCATGGTTGGTGGGTGTAGCACCTGCCAAGCATGACCCATTCAAGTGAATAAGGGCACTCAGCAATTGCCCTGCAACGTTGTGCAGTACAGCAAACAAGGGGTTAAACAAGCAGTATTGTGTTGCTTTCACCTGCTTTAAGCCCTTGGACCCTGCAGAAACATGCAGTAGCAGGACACTTGCAGAGTGGCTCATTTTACTTGAATGGGTTTCGGTTGACAGGCGGTAGCACCCACCAAAAGCAACAAGGGGTGTAATTCCAGCTGTTGCATGTTTACACCTTTGGCTGCTGCCTCAGCAGCTAAAGCGGATAGAGACTGTGGGCGGGAGTGCAGTTAAAACCGTGATTCAACCACAGGATTTTACCACCCCCCAACTTTACATGTGAATTGACCCTTAAGGTGCAATTGCCGATCAAAGCTAAGGGCTCATTCGCAGGTGTAGTAGGCACTGCTGCTCCTCTGCAAAGCGATCCCAATGCCTTTGACAGATGGTGAGGAGGCGATATGTTGCCTTCTCATCACCTGATTTAAACCTATGATTGCTGTGCAATGCGCGTGAGTGTGACACAGTAGTACGGCAATTAGAGGTTTAAATCAGGTGTGAGAAGATAACATTGTGCCCGGTGATCTATGACTTCTCCCATGTTGTTCAGGTAGATCTCCACCTCTTTAAGGTTGCCTACCCCTGTTTTAGCCCTTTTGCTGCCAGAGCCATTTTTGCATTTTTTGCACACTTGTTTAGAAAATCATTTTAGGCCTGAAGATTACACAAAACCTTCAAAACATTATACAGTATTTTCTGAAAGAAGACACACTAGAGAATAAAATGGTGGTAGTTTAAAATTTTTTATGTCACGTGAGATTACTGTAAAGGTCTAGGAAATGCAAAATTTCAGTAAAAAACACACTAAAGTGAATTTTAGGGCAAGGAAACGCAAATGAATTACCCACATTTTTGGTAAAATATAAAATATGAGGTTGCGCCAAGTAATTAGATACCCAACATGCCAAACCTTAAATTTGTGTGCGCCTATGAAATGGTGTCTAGGCACCCTGATGTTCATACATTCATATATATATATATAGGGGTGGGAGGCCTCAATTTTTTTTTATGTGCTTCGGTGTAACTTTATTTTTTTTTTTGCAATAAAAAAAACTTTTTTTTGCTTAACTTTCTTTTTTTTTTTTTCTCTCATCATATAGGAGACCCTGTATGGCTCCTCTGGCCTCCATTCAATGTATTGCAATGCAGAGCGAATTGCAATATATTTCTTCTCTGTGCTAGCTGAGAAAGTGTCAACGGTGACTTGGAAATGACGTCACGCACATCGCCTTCTGGGTCACAGAAAGAATGGGAGGAGAGCAGACTCTTTTTACCCTCCATCCACCGTAGATTTGCAAGTGGGGCCCAGATACATGGTGGGAGCGCGTGCACAGTGGGGCAGTTCCGGGGCCTGTGGAAACAATCAGCAGCAGTGCAGCCTCCCTAATGCTTCCACCTGACAGGCAGGAGTCTGTCTATCAGTTTTATACAAAATCCCAGTGGCTGCAGCCAGCGGATTGTGTATAAACCCCCCCCGCGGTCAGGTCTGTACTGGCAGCCAAATGGGTAAATGCTAATGAGACCTTTTTAATGCACTTTTCTTTTAATTTGTTACAATATAATATTTTAGGCATATATTTTATATAAATCTATTGTTCTATCCATAAAATATATGTCTATTACAGCCTATTACTATATTTGTTGTTTTCACAGATAAAATAATATGCTGTACTCATGACCTTTTTATTAAGGATGGTTTTCACAAACAATTGCCACAATTAAGTGTATATCAGTTCTGTATAGCTGATATCAAACTTCTTGATTGAACAGACATGAAGATACGACTTCTAAAAATATAGACGTTTAAGCTACTCTAATCATTTACTTTGCTTTTAGATATGAGACACATTTTATATAATTGGAATGCACAATTGGATCATTTACCATTTTCACACAAAGTGGGATCCATTTATTATTCAGAACTAGAATTATTTGAAAAACAAATGAATTTGACATCTTTTTTATATAAGGTAAGTTTCTTACATTGTTAATAAAAGCTGAACACCACACGGACAGCTTAATACAGAGATAAAATGCATATATAAGAACTGTTTTAACTGCCAAAGAATTTTTATTTTTGACTATCCAGTTCTGAGATTTCAACAACCCTAACACAGCATAGCCCTGTCTGGCAGGACAGAAGACATTGTTTTTTTTTGCTGCAGATAAAGTGGTTGTAAAGACTAAAGGTTTTTTACCTTAGTGCATTCTCTGCATTCAGTTAAAAAACCTTTCACATGCAACTCCCCTATGCACCCCCTAAATAGTTACCTGATGCCGATCTCTGTCCAGCCCTGTGCCCCTCCTCACTGGACTCAGTAAGAGCAGGGGGATACATTGGCTACTGTCAATCAAATTCACTGATGAGGGAGTGGGGTTTGGGGCTGAGCCACACTGTGTGTGTCAATAGACGCACACAAAATGGCTCGGGATCAAGCCTACACAAGTGCCCCTATAGTTGGGGCCAGCAGCACCAGGTGTACATCTCTTCATCTCCCTGCCCCCCCACTTACTAGTATCTTCCTTGTTAGTATGAGCACTGCAGTACAAATGGCTGGTTCCTTGCACTGCTTCTCCCTTCTCTGAGCATGAGCTGTGCTGGACAGGAGATTACAAGAGGCTGTTACTAGGTCAGATTCAGATACATACATACCCTGCTTGAATTTAAAAATATGCATTTAATGATGTGGTAATGAATACAGAGTGGCATTATTTTTTTGTATTTTAAATCTGCCTAGAGTTTGGCTTTGAATCCCACCTTCAACCAAGCCTTTTTTAATGAATTTTAGATCAAGTGGAAAAAAGATACAATATCTGTTAGAATTATTAGGAGCCATGTTTTTGGGATACAGAACCAGTCACATAATGTTCCTCTAATAAGGATTATCCTATGTCCTGCTGGCTGCTGGGCATAGGATACAGTGGCTGGGACAGTGGTGGATCCTGCCACTCACACAGCTGCAACAAATTTGTAATTTGCAAATCTTACAAACCAGTCTTGGAAATTCAAGATGAAAATACTGCTAATAAAAGCAGGTACATGGATATGTATAAATGAAGTTAGGCCAAAGCACCCTTCAGATGAGTGGAAAGATCAGAAAGCTCAGAGCACAATCTCTCTTAGCATAGAAGATGATCAAATCATACATGCTGTATACTATATGTAAGTGTGAAACTTCTAAAGAAATGTGGGAAGGATTACTAAAGGTGCATGAAAGTACTAATATCAGCATTTAACTGTATTTGATTAGAAATCTATACCAAACCAAGCTGATAAAAGACCAGGATATGCAGTATTACATAAGGCACATCCTTGAAATGGTTGAACACATGAGAGGTATAGGAGAAGAAATTAAATATTTTCATGTCACAGCACTATTACTTAGTAGTTTACCAGAAAGTTATGAAACGCTCGTCACAGCACTTGGTGCACACCTGGATGATGATGAACTGCCACTGAAATATGTTTTTGTTTACAAACTATGTTTATTGGTGAATGAAAAGTAGTACAAATGACTGAAAGGGTCAGCACCATACAAAATAATATATCAGAGAATAAGGAGCTTCCATGAGAAACAAGGACAATAAGGGAATACAGCTAAAGCTTGTCATGTAATTATAACAAAGTTAATAACATAAGAAAAAAATGGTATCTCAACATGTAATTGTATTAGCAAAACCACATTTATGACTGAAAAGAGGAGTGGGAGGACTTCCAAGTGTTCCATTTGGCATCAAAGAGGTGCATTTCATCAAATAACGTGGTGTATACATTCCATGAGCATTACAGAATCAACTCTATCAATAATAAGAGAAAATGGAACTACCATGTATTTCCATTGACGTGCTATTGATCAAATCGTTGCAACACAAATAGTGTGGATAAGCCGTTCCTCATGGCATGTGGCACCAGGAATAGAGTTAAACAGAAAAGGAAGCAGGCAACCCAAAATCTTGGTAGTTATCCCAGAAACCCTATGCCACAGCGGTTGCAACACTTGACAGGACCAAGACTGGAATTTGGGCAAACTTGTGGATGAATATAAGCATAAAGCAGATAGAATTAATATTGATGGTGCTTCTGTCCCAGAGTCTGCTTTAAAAATTAAAAATAGGAATAAAAACCGTAACATGCAACAAGAAACACGTGCACATGCCAAAAGAAAAATGTACAAAATGGGATGCTTGCGCAAAGGAAGGTGTATTTTTGGGGTAACAGTGAATCTCAAAAGGTATACAGAATTCTGCACCAAAACACAAACAAGGTAACCATCAGTAGAAGTGATATTGTCGATGAAACTTCAGTGTGTTCAAAATGTCATGAACCAATACATACACTGCAAACTGAGGGAAATTCCACATCAGTGTCATATGAAGATAAATAACAAAGTGACACATAAATAGGAATTAATGTAGACAATCCAAATGCCATAAAAAAAAAAAACAGTCCACAAGAGGCTTCAGTCAGGAAATCCCAGCCAAACATTTGTCCTATGTTGTACGTGTAGCATTAAAACCAGAGCCAGATTCATGGGATTAAGGTACAAAGATTTCCAACACATGAGAAACAAAAGTGGATCAGATGCTTTGACAAAACCGCTTACAAGAAACAGATTTATAGAACTGAGATCCAATATGGGACTAATATAAGGAGTAGTTGTTGAGTGGGGTTGTTGGAATACAATGTTTATGTATTTTTGTACAACTACTACATTAGTATCAGTATCCCGTAGAGATATATCCTTCAACCAGTAGCTGACAGTGTTTTTAGCTGTATCTATGGTTAAACGCTATGTCTTTTCCTTGTGATAATGTCCTGTTAGTAGAGAAGCAGCAGATAAACACTGACTGTGCACTGTCTGTTCTGTAGAACTATACAGGTGAAACTCGAAAAATTAGAATATCGTGCAAAAGTTCAGTTATTTCAGTAATGCAACTAAAAGGTGAAACTAATATATGAGATAGACTCATTACATGCAAAGCAAGATAGTTCAAGCCGTGATTTGTCATCATTGTGATGATTATGGCTTACAGCTCATGAAAACCCCAAATCCACAATCTCAGAAAATTAGAATATTGTGAAAAGGTGCAATATTCTAGGCTCAAAGTGTCCCACTCTAATCAGCTAATTAAGCCATAACACCTGCAAAGGGTTCCTGAGCCTTTAAATGGTCTCTCAGTCTGGTTCAGTAGAAATCACAATCATGGGAAAGACTGCTGACCTGACAGTTGTGCAGAAAACCATCATTGACACCCTCCATAAGGAGGGAAAGCCTCAAAAGGTAATTGCAAAAGAAGTTGGATGTTCCCAAAGTGCTGTATCAAAGCACATTAATAGAAAGTTATGTGGAAGGGAAAACTGTGGAAGAAAAAGGTGCACAAGCAGCAGGGATGACCACAGCCTGGAGAGGATTGTCAGGAAAAGGTCATTCAAAAGTGTTGGGGACTTTCATAAGGAGTGGACTGAGGCTGGAGTCAGTGCATCAAGAGCCCCACACACAGACGGATCCTGGACATGGGCTTCAAATGTCGTATTCCTCTTGTCAACGTCAGAAGCATCTTACCTAGGCTAAAGGAAAACAGACCTGGTCTGTTGCTCAGTGGTCCAAAGTCCTCTTTTCTGATGAGAGCAACTTTTGCATCTCATTTGGAAATCAAGGACCCAGAGTATGGAGGAAGAATGGAGAGGCACACAGTGCAAGATGCTTGAAGTCCAGTGTGAAGTTTCCACAGTCTGTGTTGATTTGGGGAGCCATGTCATCTGCTGGTGTTGGTCCACTGTGGTTCATTAAGTCCAGGGTCAACGCAGCAGTCTACCAGGAGATTTTGGAGCACTTCATGCTTCCTTCCGCAGACGAGCTTTATGGGAATGCTGACTTCATTTACCAGCAGGACTTGGCACCTGCCCACACTGCCAAAAGCACCAAAACCTGATTCAATGACCGTGGGATTACTGTGTTTGTTTGGCCTGCAAACTCGCCTGACTTGAACCCTGTAGAGAATCTATGGGGCATTGCCAAGAGAAAGATGAGAGACATGAGACCGAACAATGCTGAAGAGCTGAAGGCCGCTATTGAAGCATCCTGGTCTTCCATAACACCTCAGCAGTGCCACAGGCTGATAGCTTCCATGCCACTCCGCATTGAGGCAGTAATTGCTGCAAAAGGGGCCCAAACCAAGTACTGAGTACATATGCATGCTTATACTTTTCAGAGGTCCGATATTGTTCTATGTACAATCCTTGATTGCATGTAATATTCAAATTTTCTGAGATTGTGGATTTGGGGTTTTCATGAGCTGTAAGCCATAATCATCACAATGATGACAAATCACAGCTTGAACTATCTTGCTTTGCATGTAATGAGTCTATCTCATATATTAGTTTCACCTTTTATGTTGCATTACTGAAATAAATGAACTTTTGCACGATATTCAAATTTTTCCAACTGGACTCCAAGACAACACTTCACAGCACTCATTTATTATCTATGAACCAGTGGGACAATATCTCTAGTGGTTCTGCTTGGCTTTTCTCAGTCCCAGACTAATTAATGAAAGTCAAGCACAACTACTACTTCCACTGAGGAATTCTCTGTTTATTTTCTTACTGGTGTTTAAACATATTTTACTTGGTAATGTAAGCTTACTTTAGATGTCACCAATTATTTCATTCCTGTTTTCCTTTCCTTATGCTATGTGTTTGAGATGTTATGCGTGTTAAGCAATTGGCATGGTGTTATGCATATAAAAACATTGTAACTTTTTGTACTAAAGTATTCACTGCTATCCTGCCTGATCAATGCAATAAACAGTTTATAAAAACAAAACTAGATTACTGGTCCTGTACCCCCTAATTCAGCCTTAAGGCTAAGTTCAACTTTTGAAAAAAATAATAAATTACTATTTTTTTGCAGGTAACCTCATATGGGCAGGCAGTTACCTGAGAGCAGGAAGATCAATGGACTATGAGAGCACACACCAGCGCTCTTGTAGCTCATTGAGAAATACAAGCCATCAACCACAATGGCTGGTGGTACTTGTAACCTATCCAGTCAAAGAAAACTGAATGAAAGATGCTGCCATGTGGGCAGAGCAGCACACATCTGCCCTATTTTCATATTGTGCCATGGGTGCGGGGAGGGGATCCCCTGCCTGCGGTTATAGGGAGGGGGATTGGGGGAGAGAGGCTGCAGATGCTGGAACATAGTACACGTTTCACCCTAAAACTAGGTTCACACTATTTTGGGTGGTTGCATGTGCAGGAATCGCAGCTGTTCCTGCACCTGGAAGCACCCGCAAACACCTGCAGCCAAAATGTGCTCTTCTTTACAGATGTGCGGGGCTGTCATTCATTCTTAACGCCCCCCCAATACATCTAAAACCGAAATGGTGCAGGAACCACAGCAGCTCATTCAAGCAATGATTCAAGTGCTTGTAAAAAAAATTCACCCTTTTAAATCTATGATTTGAATGGTACATGTCAAGGGACAAATATTCTCTTTTTTTAAAGAAGCAACTATACCTTTATGGCAAAAATTAGGAAACAAACCGTTTTTAATATGTGTTTTTTGTTATGTTTTTTTAGATTTTTCCTAATGTGAATACAAGTGGCCACCTTCAAAATTTAATTATGTCTGCTACTGAAACATATATTGCTTTTTTGAATGATACTTTATCAGTAAAAGGTGATCCACAAAATGGACAGTTTGGTTGGTCTAATATATTAGGACATCTGGCAAGATATTTGGAAGATCTTCTTACTACATTTGATGGAAAGCAGTTTGAAGAAGAGTAAGTACAAATAGAAGAGTATGTTTTAATTAAAAAAAGCATGGTAGTTAATATCTAGCCATTGGGTCATACATTAAACTGGAAAAAAAAGAGATGACAAATGTGGGTGACATGTTGGCTAATAAGTTATGGTTGATTAAGCAATTACATCCACATCAAAAAAGAACTGACAATGTTGTAAAGCAAAAACATTTTTTTTTATTCTTGAATTCACATAACCATTCGGACCATGATCATGTCACAGGTATGCAGCATTACAAAGTCATTGGTAATATGTAAACAAATCCTGAAAGGTCACAAAGAATTCCATTATCTTAGAATGCTTTGATCATTCACAGAAGTTTCTAAGTTTCAGTATTCCAGTCAAAGAAAGAAAAGAAGTCAAAAGAAAGTACAGACCTATGCACGCAACACACTATTAAAACACAGAGCTGGTGATCGTGATAGTCAAATACAGAGTGGCTTCTCAAATAGCTAGCAACACTGGGGGGCAGAGAAGACCCTAGAGAGGCGACTGCAGACTCTAATAGATTAGTAAAAAGAATAGCAAACCTCCCCCCCCCTCTCTCTCTCTCTCTCTCTCTCTCTCTCTCTCATTTATATATATATATATATATATATATATATATATATATATATAAATAAAATCAAGAAACATGTTTGGATTTGCTGATCCTTATAATGCAATAAGCAAAAATCTTGGTTGCCAAGGAATTCGAAAAATTAGATTTTTCAATGGCTTGGTATAAGACAAAAAATAATGAATGCTGCTAGAATTCGCTGGTTAACTGTACAAATGTACAAATATTATGTAGATACACACCATATGATGTCATCTACAGTATTATCTGCCCTCAAATTCAAAATCCAAAAACAATGCAATGTCACACTTAGTTACGCCACACAGTCATCACCCTGCTTGCACAGCCACATCCCTGCATACTTAAACTCCTGTGCTCTTGCTTATGCATTTTCATGTTAAGATGCTCACATCCAAAGGCACAGCCAATGGCTGTACCAAGGTTATACACATGCTATAACCAGATTAAGCCATTTCCGCACACTAATTTTCTAATTTCACAAGTAATGCCTCTCTGTCTCCAGTGTAGCAGAAAAGAAAGCACAATTTTATTCCTGCCATACATACAGTATACAACGTTTTTGATACTTGTCTATTTTATTGAAAATAAGCTTTGGTTTGAGAAGCTATACAGTGTATTAGGGGATGACGGGTTTGCCAATAATGTTAAAAAAGAAGGGGGCAAAACCAATAGATTTTAAATCCTTCCCAGGGCCTATTTGCATCTCCAGCATGTGTCATCAGCTAAAGGGTATAGAGCAGATAACCTACAGTATCTGGGGTGTAGTACCAATGAAAGTATTTTGTATTAATTCACTTTCTATAATGTTCTTTACATATTGAGGTCTTAGTAGCCTGGGACCATAACAATTGTCTCTACGGGTAATTCCGCTCTCAATATTTGCTCCCATTTTGTTATATATAGGTGTTTAGGGGAAAGAGGTAGATGACAGCACCTAGAAGATTTGTGAACTTAACCCCTTACTCAATGGACTTCCCAAACTAGTTTTCTCCAACACTGCTAAGTTATGGAACTGAAGCATTCCGGTCAAGGTTTGGTCGAAATAACGGATGTGCAGATATCCAAAGAAAGCCTGTTTGGGAAGTAAGTAAGCAGTTTGAAGATCCAGAAAGGATCATAGTTTTCTAGTTCTGACATCCACCAGATGGCCAGAGCGTAATCAGTCATTTTCCTGCCAAGGTTAAGACAGCTGTGAAGTTAGTCTGGAACATCAGAGATAAATAAAAAGGAAGTCACAAGAGATGCATTAGTCATCTAAGAGTATTGATTCTTAGTTCAACGCCAAGGGATACAAGTAAGCCGCATAGGGCATTGTAAGTTAGAGAGGTTCACAGAGACACTAGAGCTCCATAACAGTGTTTGAGTGTGGAAGCCAACCACAGATTTTTGATTTCAGTCCCTCCTTTAAAAGAATGCAATGTAAGTCAAGAGGCTAAAGGACATAGCTGAGCTGTAAGATATTATATAGAGATATTTCCGAAACCCAGACCCCTTCATCCTTTTGGGGTGAATAAATCCGATCTAGAAAGTCTATGGTGTTTGTAATTTCAAGCCAAGTTATGTAAATTATTTTGTAATGTTTTAAAATGAAGATTCAGGACCGGTATTGGTAGTGTTTCGAATTAGTATAATAAAATAGTCGTTATGAAACCAAAGAAGGAGATGGAGTTATTTCCATTGATAAAGGAGTTTAATTAGCATGAAGAGGAAGTAAGTTTCTTTGTAGAGTGCCTCATAAGTAGGTGTAAGTTTCTTTCAGGGCAGAGGATTTCCATGAATAATTGAGCCATAAAGGTCTAGTTCTTTGTGAAGATTAGGAAGAGTAACAGGAAGCTGGGTGATTATCAAGAGAATGTAGCGAATAAAGAAATAATTAATTCTTATTACATACAGGTATGCTATGAATATTAGGATTTTGTCTGATGCAAACTGCTAAGGGCTCTATGCAGAGAGCACAACAGAGGGGAGATAGGGGACAGCCCTGTTTAGTGCTGTTAGTGTTTGGGAAAGGAGCAGAAGTCACATACAGGGTCCTTATACAAGCAGTGGGGTCCAAATAGAAATATGTTATAGCCCAGAAGAAAGGACCTTGAAGTCCTAGATGCCTGAGGGTAGATAACAAATAGAAATGGCCAGCTAAGACTATCAAAGGCCTTTTCTGTGTATAAGCTAAGAACTAGGGCTTCATGTTTATTTTAGTTAGATAGTCCTCCTGGTATTGTCTCCTGCTTGCCGAAAGGGGATAAACTTAACCTGATTTTTATGGATCAATGAAAGAAGGATCTAATGCAATCTGAGAGCAATCCATTTAGTAAAAATCTCCAAGTCAGAATTCAGGAAAGAGTTTGGTCTGTAATTAACACATAGTGTGTGGTCCTTATCAGGTTTAAGAATTACAAGGATTGCATATCACAGGTGAGTCTTTCAAGAAGCCATTAAATAACTTGGCAATATGTGGTGCAAGTATGGGAAGAAATGTTTTATAGTAGGTATATGGGAGCCCATCTGGGCTGTAGACTGATTTACAGGGAACACTATGACTGTGGCTATAATTTCATCTCTGCAATTGGAGAGTTGAGCATAAGTAGGTCATAGGTGGGTATAGTAGGTAGGTGGCTATGCTTGAGTTAGTTTAGCATTTTGTAAATCCTACCAGGAGTTGCAGGGGCATGGGGATGTCTTGGCTATTATATAAGTTGGAGTAGAAGTTGTAAAAGATGTTGGCTATCATAAAAGGATGGGTGTTGTTGTGGTTTATGTAAGGATTTATTCTGCTTATAAAGGGTGGTGTCCCTTTCCCTTAAATAAAATATTACAGTGCCTCCAGCCGTCAAATACGGCAAATATTTAATGAACCAATAATTTGGACACCTTGATAATTTGATCACCACTTATTATTATACCTTGAATCCTTTTAGCCAGTATGATTTCGTACCATATACACAAAAATTGTCTTATAATAGATAAATATATAAATTTATTTATGTACAAAAATTATATATATATATTAACACAAAACGCAAAAGACTGGTGATGAATGGATACTGGTACACACGATCAAAGATATACTATACCTATATTATACACAATACAATATTTCTAGATAATGATTAAAAATCTAATTTAGTAATAAATGATAATTTAGAGTATCTCAGAGGTCATTTTCTCCCAAAACGTGGCCATAGGAATGGGAGAAAATATTCCCTGATAAATTATACTCTAACCAATACCAATTAATGATTTATGAAATATGTAAACTTTTTTAAAATGACACCAACAATTTTAGCAGTAATACATGGATCTCTCTATATATATAAACCCAATGCAGTTATTATCACTCTAATGTAATTCTTATCACTCTAAGCAACAGAGGAAATATGCAATACAATATTAGATCTAAACAGTCTCACCACACCCAAAACTGGATTATGACGTCTCCCCAGTGGATTCAGCTGGCAATGGAAACGCCTTCAGAATAATGGCCGCAGGGGCAAGTGAGAGATAGGTGGTAGTGTTGGAAAATGTAGGATGGTAGAAATTCAGAGGTTTAGAAGTTTAGTAGAAAGTTTTAGAAGTTTGAAAGGATGAAGTAGTGGTTCTTCAGCAGGGATGGATTTCAGCCTCGTCCGATTTCTTCAGCTTCTTTTTTTTCTTAGCTTGTTTTTCTATGGCTTCCTCTTTTTTCAGTGTGTTTTTTTTCTTCTAAATGAGGTGCATGGCTTTTTATACCATCTAAACCATTGTTCTAAAAGACCCTCCCAACAGGCTTTTTGATTGGCTGGTCGAGAAGTGTATGTACCTAAGCTATCTCTCACCTGTCCACCAGGGGGCAGTTAGGGATCACAAACGATTTGAGTATTTATGATGACTCATACCTCGGGTGGAACCCAAGGTGATTTTAGGTATTAGATATATATTCCAAATATATTTAATTCTACCTATAATGTTTCGGATAGAAATCATAGAAAGATATATGTGCATTCAGTTTTTCATTTCCCTGAGATACAAACTTGTGTGAAAACATTTGCTTTCTGATAGAAATCTATAACTGATACCAATTCACAAAATATCTTACTTTTCACCATTTCATACTCAATTTAGTGGTATACAATCCCCAACTCTGCTGAATATATTTTTGTTTGAGAAAGCGTGTGAATAATGTGTCTTTCTTTTAATTTCTTTGTGGGTAAAAAAATATAAGTTCGGAGTTTCAACTTTTGGTCTTAAGAATGACACAGGAAACTGCTGTTTACGTGTCTATTGTAAAGACCATAGGGTAAACAACCAATTGTCCTTGTAGTTTTCGTTTGAAAAGACTGTTGGCTTATCACTCTCCCCAAGGTTTTGTTTACTCTTCTCAGACTTACAAGTATGGTCTTATGTATTGTTAACTTGGTCGGTGTGGTGACTCACTGTTTGGAAGTCCAAAGTTGTATTTGACTGTCTAATTAACTTTTGTAGGTGCAATCTCCTCAACCCCAATATACAAATAGTACTGGTTGAGAATATACACTTTAGCTAGTCTTATAGTGGCCAGCATAATCTCTCAGGATTGTCTGTCTTGGACCACCTGTAGATATTCAAATAGTCTATTGTCTCTGGAAAGAACTCCTTCTATTTACTGTACATGTGATTTCATTAGTAGGTCTTTTGAATTCCAACCAAGAAACAGTTAACCCTTAACAGACGGCTGGGCTGGTTTGCTGTTGGAATGCAAATATGTTTTTTTTATAAATGGTCCCCAAAAGCACTACAGTGTCGTGTGCCTGAGAGGAGACTGAAATTACAAGGTTGACCTCTCTATCTCTAGCCCAGATCCCAATGAGAGTGGAACAGAGGGTGCTTAGTGACAGGAGGAACACAAGTACTAGCAAATGTTGATAGGGTATCTTATAGCAGGAGATGCAGTCCCAAGGAGACTGGTGAACCATCAGAACAGCAGCCGTGCTCTGTAGTCCAGCCAAGATTAAGGGGGCACTCCACTTGTGCTGCAGGCCCAGGACGTGTGGCTTGTCGGAGCTTTCAGCAGACTGGTGGCCAGAACAATCAGTGAGGTGAAGAGCTGCAACAGCAGACAGCTGGGCAGGCACTCGAACATGTCGGGAAGCCAAAATCGGAGACAAAAGTGAGATCACAGGATTAGCTAGGGTCATCAACAGGCAGGTACCAAATTATAAGCAGAGCCGAAGTCCGGAACAAGCCAGGTCAGAAAGTGGCAACAATCAAGAGCAGAATTTGAGATCGGGTCAATAACGAGGAAAGACGCTGGAGGAACACAGAACACAGGGAACAGCTGAAGACAAGTCAGCAATGACAATGAACAAGAGCATCTTTTAAATAGCCTGTCTGGCACCAGAAGCTAGGGGCATGCTCCCACATGCACACATTCTTGCATGCATGTGCGAGCCTATGCTCATTTCTATTAGCTGTGTGCCTATACTCATTTCTATGAGTGATGCTATGCACATATATATGCGCCAGTCGCAGTACTGAAATTCCATTAGAACATCTTACTGGAATTACCTGACAGTATGAGTGTAAAGAACCTATTTCATCCCTAATGGCGTGGGTGGCTGTGCCAGCCACCTTTTCCCAGAGTTGCCGAGCTAATAGCATGTGGGCTTTGTTGCATTTGTCATAAAACAACTGTTTGAGTCAGGTTAGGGCGTACTGCACTTTATTTACATCATTGTCTCTAAGCCCCTCTCTAGTCTGAACGATGTCCCTAAGTCGGGATAGTGAGGGGGAGGAGTACAGTTGAGATTCCAAAGCTGAGGCTATGACAATACACTGTTCATGTAGGACGGATTTGTGTGCTTCCCAAAGTGTGGTAGGAAAGAGGTCAGGGGAGAAAGTCTTCACAAAGTAGTTGTGGAGGGTTGTTTCGAATTCAGATTTACAAGGTTCATGTTTGAGAAGGAACTCATTGAGTCGCTCATGGCAGGTTTTAAGCAGAGCAGAGGAGAGTTCAACTGTTAAGGTTATTGGAGCATGATCAAACCAAGAAATTGACTGAATATCAGACCCTCAGTGGAGACGCAAGTAGGAGCATTAACAAACATATAGTTTTTTCGGGAGTGGGTTTTATGGGAGTGTCAGTAAAAGGTAAAATTTTCTTTAAATTTAAAGGGTTGGCTGTGTGCCATGCATCACATAAGGTATGTTGGTTAGCTTGCAGAAGAGTAGAAATTGTTTGGTCAGGGATAATGAGTTTATCCATACAGGAGGAGTAAGGAGTGTTAAAGCCTCCTTCAAACACAGGAGCTTATGAGGAAAGCTAAATAAACGCTGATAAAAGTTTTTCCTATCAAAAGTCTGATTTGAATTGCTAGAATAAAGGTTGCAAAGAGTTAGGGTAGTGCCCTTCCCCTTAAGGACAAGATAGTGGCCTAAGGTATCATCATATAGGTGTTTTAGATGAATCGGGGACCCTTTTTCTAAAAAAAAGATTGCTATGCTGGCTTTTTTCTTTGGGTTTGAGGATAAAGTTTGATGGTAGTATCTTATGAGCAAAGGAGAACAACCCCGATTTTATCTAAATGCATCTCTTGGACAAAGATAACATCCACTGCAGAGCACCTAAATTGTGCCAGATTTCTCTTTTAGTTGGAAGATCTTTAACATCTCAATCATGTTGGAAGTAAAAAAATAGAAAAGTGCTTGTGACAGACCCAACCGGAGCAGGGGCTTTTGATGGGAACTAGGGGCTAGCCTTCTACTCACTGATTATGACCCATGGAGGAGACTGGGAATTTTATCTGCTTCTCTTGGTCAGAGCATGGAATAGAGCTCAGTTTAGCCTCTGATCCCATGGAGAGAGCAGATCATTCTCTAATGGTGGACAACAGCCTGATAAACGCTGAGAAAGAGTCTCGGATTAATTATCTGAATAAAGACAATAAAGCATCCCCTTTTGGAGTGGATGGAAGGTGTAATACTAATCTTGTACAGGTTAATGGTCAGAGGAAATATGGGGGCCCTCCTGCAGACTGGGTTAGAGAAGCTGCTCTACTTGCGACAGAAATATTTATCACCAATCTTCCTCAAGAAATCTATGAAGATAAATTCTACTTTTTCAGACTGTTGGAATATTGAGTTTTGTCTTATGATGACTTTTCTAGTGGATGGATTACACAAGGAAAGCTAAACATCAGAAAGACAGCATATGTAATGTACTTTGTGTATTCAGGGTTGTAGGTGCTGTACTGTCTGGGTGCCTGGCTGTTGATTAGCTTACTGTTAATTAGATCACTGTTTAATTAGGTTACTGTCAGCTGCTAGCTGTTCATTAGATGTACTGTTAGATATACTGATGATATTACTGGAGTTGCATTGTTTAGGATTATGTGATCAAGCTTTTATCTGATTTTGTGTGGTATAAATTCTGTGTGAATTTTCAATAAAGTGAAGTTTCTGTTGGCACTTAAGCTAGTGTCATCTAGTATTGGCTGTAATGCCCAGCTATAATACCTTGTTCCTTGGTTCCATCAGCAAGGAAGCAGTTTTCTGAGATTAGCACCACCATGCTTCACTGTCTTCACAGTGTACTGTGGCTTGAATTCAGTGTTTGGGGGTCGTCTGACAGACTGTCTCCGGCCACTAGACCCAAAAAGAACAATCTTACTTTCATCAGTCCACAAAATGTTGCGCCATTTCTCTTTAGGCCAGTCAATGTGCTCTTTGGCAAATTGCAACCTCTTCAGCACGTCTTTTTTTCATCAGTGGGACTTTGTGGGGGCTTCTTGCAGATAGCTTGGCTTCACATAGGTGTCTTCTAATTGTAACAGTCCTCACAGGTAACTTTACACCTTCTTTGATCTTCCTGGAGCTGATTGTTGGCTGAGTCCGCGCCATTTTGGCTATTCTTCTATCCATTCCAATGGTAGTTTTTCACTTTCTTCCACGTTTTTCAGGTTTTGGTTGCCATTTTAAAGCATTTGAGATCATTTTAGCTGAGCAGTCTATCATTTTCTGCACTTATGTTTTCCGCTCTCCAATCAACTTTTTAATGAAGGTACGCTGTTCTTCTGAACAATGTTTGGAATGACCCATTTCCTTCAGAATTTCAGAGAGAAATGCACTGTAACCAGCATGTACAACATTTGCTGCCTTCCTTCCTTAAATAAGGGCAATAATTGCCACCTGTTTTTCAAAGAATGAATTACCTCACTAATAGAACTCCACACTGCTATTATTTTGAACATGCCCCTTTTAATTAGTGATTCAATTACACAGAATCAGCAGCATGCATGTCATGACTGTTGGGTCTGTTGGATATCTATTACTCTGCTACACCTGCTAGTAAATTATTTGCCATGTAGAAATATCATTTCTACCAAAAACAGTGATTGATCAGGTTAGTGATGTCTGACTGCTATTATTTTGGACACAACTGTAGGTCATGTAGCAATTGTTCACACAGAGATGGATGCGAACCTCCATTTTGGCAAAGGCCTCCATCTTCTATCATTTTCTACTCCCAAATCAGCTTCCCTCATCCCCCCTCCCTCTCTGTTGAGTGACATGTGGTCTGTATTATGCAGAGGTCACAGGCAATCAGGCTCAGTGGGAGAGCTCCAGGGCTATAAAATCTCAACCTAGCTGGTGCTCAGATGTCTGTTAGCTTCTCAATCTGGGATATCGTAAAGCCATAAAACCAAGTCCTTCACTGAGCTCAAAGACATTCCAGGTAGTCGTAAACCAGACATCACATTCAGCATTCATTTTCCCCTATGATTTCATATTTTGGAATATGAAATACATAAAAACCAGGCATAAATTCAGATCGGTCACTTTAATACAAGTTACCTGATATATTACACTGCCTAGATGACATGTACAGGAGAGCAGAAAATGATATCTCCTTAACCGTCACAGCAGGTATGTCATATTTCATATCTAGACATTCAGCAGATGCATCTGCATATTAATCTACTAGTGGCAAGGCTGCTAAACACACCAAGGGTAAGTTATGGGCCATGATATAAGCTAAGATGGAATTTTGATCTAGCTGGGGTCTCCACCTACACCTCCCTCCCCAAATGAGGCGATTGTTTCTCTGCTTCAAGGAGACACCCTGCTGAGTTCTTAGAAAAGCTGTTATGCTTGTAGCTAAGATAAGCTAAGCTGAGTTGAGCTAAGTTGAAGATTCTCCCTTTTAACATTGGAACCAACTTTGGGAGACGGCCCTTTTGCTCTGAAACTTGAACACTGCTTAAACCAGGACTTTTGGCAAGTACTTTATCTCTATAAATTCCCTTCTGTTATCTCTTGGCTGTGTTATTGCTCTCTGTATATTTATATATGTACTGTATATCGGCTACATCTTTTTCTGTAAATATTTTTTATTGCACCCTTTTTGACCTGGTCAGGAATGGACTGGCCAGCAATGGTGGGACTCACCTGCCTTATGAGCTGCAGTACCAGGGCTGGCCAGCGGGTGCTCCCAGCAATCAGAGACTCAACCTTGCAGCCAGTCAAACACCTGGAACTGATTATACTGGTGTATTTAAGGGATGGCCAGACCTGCAGACGCTGCCTTGGTGTGTGTTTTTCCTGGGCCCTGTATCTTGTTCCTGCATTCTGTTCCTGTTCCTGTCTTGTTGCTGACCCGGCTTGATTCTGACCTCTGCTGACTTCTCCTATTCTGATCCCTGGCTTGTGACCCCGACCATTCTCTGCCTGATCCCCTGTACCTACCTGCCTGTTAGTTGCTGTACCCTGCTCGTGACCTGACTACTCTCTGCCTGCTCCTCCTGTTCCTACCTGCCCGTTTGTTATTGACCCGGCCTGCCTGACAACGCTTGCATTGTATGTATTATCTGTGGGTGGTTTGGTTCGTTTGCACTGTGTTATGTTTTAGTATTGCACTGCGTTTATGTTTGTATTGTTAGTCTTGAATAAATTATATTGTTTATAACTTATCTGAAGCCTGCGTTTCCCTGCGTCAGTCACATACCTCTGGTCATACCCGGGAGCCCTGACAGACCTTTTAGTAATAAATCTTACTTTCTGAAAGTGTTGAACGGTTTCTAAAGCTCTTTAATGCAAACTAAGAACCCCTGTCTCTGAAGAGCGCTACTGTGTGTGTTTAAACCTCTATATACTCTGCCTGTGGTGACAGTGGTATACAGATGATTATTCAACCAACATAGTGTTATTACTGATATTGCCGAGTTACCTCTCTCTGTACAAAAAGGAGGTGGTGGCACTGTGAAGGGTTAATTGTGTAATTTACCTGACCCAATAACAATCGCTCCCAGGCTGCAAGTACACAGATTGTGGTCCATTTGCTGGAAAATCTTTGTGCAGGGTGCAGCTGGGCATGGCATTGTTACGCACGTGACAGTGCGGTTTTAGATTGGCTAGTCCTTCGATCACGAGTTTGGTGAGAAGCGCTGGGGTCTGATGCTGCGATCGTCACAGGTCATGATGCAGTTTCATTTCTAACCCACAGTGCCAAGTATCTATGTTTTCCAGACAGAGACTTTACCAGGTTTTTACTTACTGTAAAAATGACGGCCCTGTTTTGCTTAGATTCTTTATTTGTTGATGTCAATGTATCAGATGGTGGGTTATCCCACAGTTAGAGACAAATCTTCAATGAGCGACTGTGGCAGAATGACTAAGAAGCTGCTCTGCATCAGCCTGTGTTTGTCCTGTCCCTGGATCCCCTTCCCCCCCCAATGGATGCTTCGGCTGTGTCGCACCCTGGATCCCACCTTTTGCATGCCACTGCTTGAGTTTATTCTCTCTGGATATTGATGCTGACACGCCCAGAATACGCTGTTGTAGGACAACCAAAAAGAGAAAATATAGGGTGTAACCACCCATCAAAGGGATCTCTCTGACTCACCCTATTTTGGGGTGTGGATTATAAACTGAATATGAGCATATTAGAAAAAGTTAGCAGCTGACTAGAGCAAACTGCAAAAAAGAACGGTATTTTGAATCCAATGCAGAGTAATCAATAAACATCAATAGTAGATGCAAATAATTTATTTATACGAACAAAAGGAAAAATCTCCTTCATTTGATAACGGATCACTAGATATATTTTTTCTTCATCTAAATCCAACAACGGACTCTATTGGGATATTTACTTTACATTATATATCAAAAAATGTATTCATGATCTTTTTTCATCTGACTAATATATTCATGTCATTTATTTTAGATTTAGCATAATAGTGTCAATGTCATTCCGTTAAAAAAATATCAACCGATTGAGGCTGGCTACATATTGTCAATCTTTCATGTCAGCATACCATTTATGATGACAAGATATAATGAAAGTAATATTATTTTAGATTCAAAAAGATTTTTCTCTATATAGTAATTATTCAATGATCTCTGATCTAGATTAATCTTGATATCATACTTATGAATTTGGTGATTACTCTTATACATATTATTCATTACTCATATTGACTTCCTAGGGTTTTTTCTGCTTGCTATTTCTATATCCAGTACTGATGACCACACATATGAAGTGAAAAGATGTATCCTCTTAAAGTTGTCATTATTGGAAATCAGCAAGGAATCAAAATTGTGAAGATAGAATCACTTAGAATATAATGAAAATGGACTCTCCATACATTACTACCATCCCCCCTATATGAAGAATTCTTCTTATCGATATATCAATTTCCCAGCCATGCACTTAATCACCATGAAACAGCTCCGTGCACACACAGGACGTTCTTTTGTTCTTGTTTTTAACTCACTGCTTTTACTTTTTTGATTGACTGTGTATTCACCATGTCATACGCTCACCCTTTCAGAAGATCTTAGTACTCATAATAAAGAAATTTATTTGCATCTACTATTGATGTTTATTGATTACTCTGCATTGGATTAAAAATACCGTTCTTTTTTGCAGTTTGCTCTAGTCAGCTGCTAACTCTTTCTAATATGTTGTGGGACAACCCCTGGACCTTCTTCAGACGGTGTATGCAATTTTTTTTACTGGTGTTCATTTTTTTTTTTTTTGTCAGATTAGCACACTGTCCCCAGGTTGAGGGGCAAAGTCTGACTCTTCCAACCTATCATGCTACATCTATGACCATATTTTAACAAACTTTTGGACTTCAGGTGGACATTGTTTCCAAGCTGAAATCCAGGAAGTTTGTGTGTGTTCAAATTAATTTGTGGGCACTGTGCCTATCACAATATATATCTGTGGACCCCCAAGAGTGTGACCAGTCATACAATGGAAGGGTGAGCAGCCTGTTGAGCATACAAGTCATTTTTATTTTTTTATTTGAATCTCTTACATGCCTTATTGTCTTGCAGGTGGTGCAGGCCATAGTATGCAACTTCGTAATGCCTAGTGAGTGCCATGATGTTGGAAGAACTTACTTTTGAAACAGTGGCCCTGAACTAAATACTGTATATTTTGTGCAGACAGCCATAAGGAGGGCAGAAGTAATTCCATTCTATCTGGGTGGCAGTCTTGGAGGTGTGATTGTGGGTCAGTTTTAAAATCATAGACTAGTGGTCCACTATGAATAGATTTTGCTGGTATCCATCTTTTGACATGTAGATTGTAAAAAAAGTTGATGGTCAGCACTTCCAGTGGGACAGATGTTTGTACAGTCAAAGGTAGGATTTAGGCCTCTGTACCCATTGATGCTGAACACAGTGTCCACAGACTTGTTCAACCAACTGGAACAAACCCAGACACAAGACTTGTCTCCTTAACCACGTTTAGTGTTTTTGTGGACACCTTGGTGTCCAACTTTCATGGAGATTCTCTGTTCCACAGAGAGTGCTCATGCCCTTGACGGTATGACCTGCCAGGTCACTGACAAGGCATGGAGGAAAATTATTCTGCAGTACAGTACACTATCCCTTAGGATGTGATAGGATCATTCACTCAGAAGTTTGTTGAGTTCTGATAGTACTTTGATCTTTCTCTAGGAATGTAACCATATGACAACTAGCGGTGTAAACACTGGCTCCTTTTTTCTGTCTATGCCCAGTTATACTTTTTCAGCATATGGATAAAGTTCAGTTTTGTAATCCTTAATGAGACTGGTGAAACAGGAATTCTCCCATAAACGTGCATTAGGCACCCCTGACAACTATAACAGAGTTGCAGCGTGCATCCCATCCAGCCCAGCTTGGCTTCCCCAGCACTCTTGAGCCTCGGAGCTGACCTATGGTCACATTGGCTACCAGTATACCACACTACATGCTCTCTCCTTCACCATGTTTGTGAGTGACACATATTCTTACTGTACTATGATCTTTTTTGCATTGTATTTCCCTGTTTTAAGGTTCAGCTGAGGCCTACTCTTAGGCTTTTGTACAGTCAATTCAGGGATCTCTATCTCTCAAATTCTCCATCCACATTTTTGGTTCATGGGTGGGTAGTCACCTCATAATGAGAGTATAAAACAAAAAAAAAATTACAAACAAATTGAGAACATGAGTGTTAGGCAAAAATGATAATATGTGTGCTGTTTTTTGTTGTTTTTCAGCACCCATATTTTCGTTTTTATTCAGCACTCATGTTCTCATTTTTATGTAATTTTTTAAAATAATTTTATTATGATTGAATGGTTTTAATTATGACCCTTTTGAGGGGACATTGTATTGATGTCAGATTAAAATGTAAAATCTTCTTATGTTTTTTCTTTCTTTATGTTGAAGGGGGCACTTGGACCCCCGAAACGTGTTGGCCACTTCTTAAATTATACCCTCACTTTTAATGGAATAAAGTTATATCTGGGCCTTTTAACAGTGGTGTGGTGCTTCAATTTCAACTCTTCTCACAATACACTACAAGCCAGGGAGACTATGGAGATGTTCTGGGGTGTAGAAGCCGCCGTGTTGGCCAGGAACCAGATCATCTCCACAAACATTAATATCTTAAGATAATAATACTAGTGCAGTGTACCTGCCAGTCCAGTTCTGTCTTTCCATTTTCCTCAATATAAAAGTAAATGACTGGTATTGGTCACAAAAGAGTCACATATAGGACATGTTCAGCAGTTTTATTGCAGGTTTGGGACCAGGACCTAATCTTTTCTGTGGACCAATCTACATGCTGGTTAAGAGATTTAAGCCAAGGATAACCTAAGATAAGGCAGAAGATGTTATTAAGAAGAAGCTAATTGTCTCCCTATGAAACTCCCCAATGGTCAGATTAATGGGTACAGTGCACAAGGTGACCAGGTCCATGGAGAAGGGAGAGTTGTCAATAGCTAAGACTGAAAAGGTTTTGTTTACCTTAGTCAAGGGAAATCTGGACAGTGTGCTAGGTCACTATCAATTAAATTGCTAGCAGCAACAGAATCTATGAAAGCTGAGAGGTGATAAGAGAACATGGCAGAACTAAGTTGCACAGGAACAAATAGTTTGTCTCGGGGGACTCTGGCATCATATGGTCTAGAGAAGCAGACTGCACCCGCACTAGACTCTTGAGATTTCCTGGCTTATTGGGGCAGCTGGCAATCAAGTGGCAATGGTCATAGTGAAAAAAGTATACCTTATGGCATGACTTAAAATTTTAAGTCCTGAGCTACTAGCCAGGCCTTAAAAGTTACTCGCCACCAACAAACACACACAAACAGACACCTGTACACACACACAGACATGTACATACATACACACACAGAGACACATGTACACACACACACACACACATACAGACACATGCATACACACACAGGCATATACAGACACGCATACGCACAGATACATGTACATACACAGAAATACACCTGCACAGACACATGTACATCATTGGTGTCAGTGGGGGGGGGGGATAGTTACCCATCATTGGTGTCAGTGGGGGGGGAATAGTTACCCATCATTGGTGTCAGTGGGGGGAGGAATAGTGCCCCATCGTTGGTGTCAGTGGGGGGAGGAATAGTGCCCCATTGTTGGTGTCAGTGGGGGGGAGGAAAAGTGCCCCATCATTGGTGTCAGTGGGGGGAGGAATAGTGCCCCATCATTGGTGTCAGTGGGAAGGTCACAGCTGTGAGTGATTGGCCAGGACTTGCTGGCAGGCTCCCGCTGTGCACAATCACAGCCGGTGCTGCTCGGGGGGGTACATACATGCGCCCTGAACCCAAAAGTAGGCAGCAACATATGGGTATGCGCTTTGCCTACAGCAGTACATTGTGGGCAGGCGATTAAGTGATTAAATGCATTGTAGATAAACCTGCACTGCCACTTATCTCATACCTCCAGCACTGTTACTCATCCTATCCCCTCCACAAGCACTGCCACTTATACCATCCCCATCCAGCACTGCCACTCATTCCATCCCCACACAGCACTGCCACTAATCTCACCCCCCCTCTAAGAACAAGTCAGTGAGCGGTAATAATGTACAATAACCTCTAGCAACCAATTAGTGAGTGGTAATTATGTGCAGTAACCTCTCCAAAAAAACAAAATGGAGGCGCAGAAAAAAATCAGGGAGAGGTATAGAGAGTCTTTGGAATGTGATGCTCAGAAATGTGCTAAAATTTCAGATATGTTCAGTCCTCATGCACAGAGATCCAGTGATTCCATGGCAGGGCCTGGTACAGAGGCAACAAACAGAACAATTAACAATAGAAGATGATTTAGTGGAATGTGTTGATCAAACATCAAATATATCTACTGAAGAACATAGAGATATGGGGCACACTGAATTACCAAGGAAGTTATTATGGATGTTTCAGAGTGCCAGTTTAATTATTTTGCTCGTCCAAATAAAAATCAACTTGCTGCCTTTTCAAATATCATCCACGGCAAGATATTCCAGATCCAGTATTAGAAAAGGCTATAAAACGTAAAGATGGAACAAGTCTCGAATGGCTCACCTACTGTAATGAAAATAAAGCTACGTTTTGCTCTGTTTGTCTTTTTCAAAGTCACATGAAACAAATTCATTTATTGAAGGAATGACAGATAAGTGTCATGTTCACTAGAGATGAGCGAAGTATTCAACAATTCGATTCGGCTGATTCGGCGAATTCGCGGAATAAATTCGATTCGAGTCGAATATATTTGCTGCGAATTTAACTTATAAAAAGGGTGTTTCTAGGCTTCAGAGAGCCTTTATATTAGTGCAGAACACTGTACCTTTAATTTAAATGCCCTTGGAGTCTGCTGGGGAAGAGAAATAATACTGTCAGTTAGTATGACATGCAGATGAGTGCCGTCGATCTTAGAATCACCGCACACTTCACTCATTTGGGCAGTCACGGGGCCAAAACCAGAGTGTGGAGCCACAGTGTGGCGGTGGAGGCAGCAGCAATGGGAGGCCATACAGCGCCCTATGACAAAATGGAACCCACCAGCAGTGTGAGGAGACCTGAAAGTGGCACATGGCAGAGTGTGGCGATGGAGACAGTAGCAATGGGAGGCCGTACAGGGACCCATGACACACTCTGGACCTGGCAGCAGCATGAGGAGGCGGTACAGGGGCCCATGACAGATTACGGGCCTGGCAGCAGCATGAGGAGTCGGTACGGGGGCCCATGGCAGATTACGGGCCTGGCAGCAGCAATGGGAGGCCGTACAGGGACCCATGACACACTCTGGACCTGGCAGCAGCATGAGGAGGCGGTACAGGGGCCCATGACAGATTACGGGCCTGGCAGCAGCATGAGGAGTCGGTACGGGGGCCCATGGCAGATTACATGCCTGGCAGCAGCAATGGGAGGCCCGTAATCTGCCAGCATTCTATGACAAAATGGAACCCACCAGCAGTGTGAGGAGACCTGAAAGTGGCACATGGCAGAGTGTGGCGATGGAGACAGCAGCAATGGGAGGCCGTACAGGGACCCATGACACACTCTGGACCTGGCAGCAGCATGAGGAGGCGGTACAGGGGCCCATGACAAATTACGGGCCTGGCAGCAGCATGAGGAGTCAGTACGGGGGCCCATGGCAGATTACGGGCCTGGCAGCAGCAATGGGAGGCCATACAGCACCCTATGACAAAATGGAACCCACCAGCAGTGTGAGGAGACCTGAAAGTGGCACATGGCAGAGTGTGGCGATGGAGACAGTAGCAATGGGAGGCCGTACAGGGACCCATGACACACTCTGGACCTGGCAGCAGCATGAGGAGGCGGTACAGGGGCCCATGACAGATTACGGGCCTGGCAGCAGCATGAGGAGTCGGTACGGGGGCCCATGGCAGATTACGGGCCTGGCAGCAGCAATGGGAGGCCGTACAGGGACCCATGACACACTCTGGACCTGGCAGCAGCATGAGGAGGCGGTACAGGGGCCCATGACAGATTACGGGCCTGGCAGCAGCATGAGGAGTCGGTACGGGGGCCCATGGCAGATTACATGCCTGGCAGCAGCAATGGGAGGCCCGTAATCTGCCAGCATTCTATGACAAAATGGAACCCACCAGCAGTGTGAGGAGACCTGAAAGTGGCACATGGCAGAGTGTGGCGATGGAGACAGCAGCAATGGGAGGCCGTACAGGGACCCATGACACACTCTGGACCTGGCAGCAGCATGAGGAGGCGGTACAGGGGCCCATGACAGATTACGGGCCTGGCAGCAGCAATGGGAGGCCCGTAATCTGCCAGCACCCTATGACAAAATGGAACCCACCAGCAGTGTGAGGAGACCTGAAAGTGGCACATGGCAGGGTGTGGCGATGGAGACAGCAGCAATGGGAGGCCGTACAGGGACCCATGACACACTCTGGACCTGGCAGCAGCATGAGGAGGCGGTACAGGGGCCCATGACAGATTACGGGCCTGGCAGCAGCAATGGGAGGCCCGTAATCTGCCAGCACCCTATGACAAAATGGAACCCACCAGCAGTGTGAGGAGACCTGAAAGTGGCACATGGCAGAGTGTGGCGATGGAGACAGCAGCAATGGGAGGCCGTACAGGGACCCATGACACACTCTGGACCTGGCAGCAGCATGAGGAGGCGGTACAGGGGCCCATGACAGATTACGGGCCTGGCAGCAGCATGAGGAGTCGGTACGGGGGCCCATGGCAGATTACGGGCCTGGCAGATGACGACGAGGCTGCCAAGTGCGATCAGCCTCATCATCATCAATTAGGGTCTCCGCCTCACTACTAGCCCCCTCGGCTGCGTGTGGGTCAGGAGACAGACCTGTCTCTAGACCGGCTACCGAGCCACTCTCCTCGCCAGTACGTCTTCGCCTGGCTGCTGAAGAGGCGGATGTCTCCCCCCGTTCCTGACCGCCCTCTGTTAGCTCTTCCTCACTGTACAGTGGGGCTGAGCCCACAGCATGCGATACTTCGCTTGGTGAGGGAACACCAAAGGACAGGGGCAGGTAGAGGACACGTGATTTCAGTGGGCTTGCTCCCGGGCCATGCCAACTAACGGTTGTGTCTGACGTACCCACCGACCGTTGGCTGTAGGTGTCAGAGGTGACCTGGGAAGAGGAAGACGAACGAGCTAACCAATCGATGACGGCAGGGTTGTCGGTGGAGACACGACCGCTGGATGACACCGGGAGCACTGGCCTCTGGCTGCGACTAGTGCTGCCTCGACCCCTTCCTCTGCTGCCACGTCTGCTTGCTCCTGAAACATTGCCTCCTCTGCCACTCCTCTGCGTGTTGTCTGACATACTCTTTAATTCAACGATTCTGTGTCCCTGAGTAATGATTCTGTGTCCCTGAGTAACAATTCTGTGTCCCTGAGTAACGATTCTGTGTCCCTGAGTAACGATTCTGTGTCCCTGAGTAACAATTCTGTGTCTGTCCCTGAGTAACAATTCTGTGTCTGTCCCTGAGTAACAATTCTGTGTCTGTCCCTGAGTAACGATTCTGTGTCCCTGAGTAACGATTCTGTGTCCCTGAGTAACGATTCTGTGTCCCTGAGTAACTATTCTGTGTCCCTCAGTAACGATTCTGTGTCCCTCAGTAACGATTCTGTGTCCCTCAGTAACGATTCTGTGTCCCTGAGTAACGATTCTGTGTCCCTGAGTAACGATTCTGTGTCCCTGAGTAACAATTCTGTGTCTGTCCCTGAGTAACAATTCTGTGTCTGTCCCTGAGTAACAATTCTGTGTCTGTCCCTGAGTAACAATTCTGTGTCCCTGAGGAACGATTCTGTGTCCCTGAGGAACGATTCTGTGTCCCTGAGTAACAATTCTGTGTCCCTGAGTAACGATTCTGTGTCTGTCCCTGAGTAACAATTCTGTGTCCCTAAGTAACGATTCTGTGTCCCTGAGTAACGATTCTGTGTCTGTCCCTGAGTAACGATTCTGTGTCCCTGAGTAACGATTCTGTGTCTGTCCCTGAGTAACGATTCTGTGTCCCTGAGTAACGAATCTGTGTCCCTAAGTAACGATTCTGTGGCCCTAAAGTCTCTCTGGCCCTAACTCTGTCCCTAATACAGACAGGTCTGTCTCTCTTGAATGACTGGAGGCTAATGGAGAATTGTAAGATGGCCGCAATTTATAGCTCCACCATTACACAGTGCTGGCTGGCTGGCTGCTGATTGGCTAATGCGATCACATGTCATGAATGAATGCATTATGGGTCAGCGCGCCTTGTCTGCGTGCCTTCCCAGAGATCCCCGCTCCGTCGCCACACATGTCTCCGCCATTTTTGGGAAAATTCGATTCGTGCATCCGAAGTTGGCTAATTTTCGGATTCGGCGCGAATCGAATATTTCCCAATATTCGAAACGAATTCCACTTCGCCATGTTCGATCCGCTCATCTCTAATGTTCACCAAAGGACTGAAGAGCATGAGAAGAGTGCAGAAGCCTTTTTTCTGAAATCCAGCAGTACTGGTGTTGATGATCTACTTTTGTATAAGCAATGTCTGTAAGGCGAGAACAAGTGAGAAACAGGCGGCAGGTACTGCAGCGAGTTGTAGATGTAGTAAAAGTTATAGGAAAGCAAGCTTTGAGTTATAGGGGAGATAAAGATGAGGCTGCATACAATTTACAGGACATAACAAAACACCATGGACATTTTTTAGAGCTCATTCTTCTTGTCAGCAAGTATGACATTTGTATGAAAAATCATGTAAACAAATATATTGAAAACCGCAAGAAATTGCAGTCTTCTGGAGGGAAAGGAAGAGGATTTCTGATACCTTGCTCTCAAAAACAACTGTTAAAGTAATACAAGCTATTCCAGGAATATACATGTATCTCCAAAAAAGTAAGGGAAGTTCAGATGTTTTCAATTCAGACTTGTACAACTCAAGACATCACTTCCAGAGATCAATGCTCTATAATTGTTCGCTATGTGACTGATTGCATCAATGACCGCTTCTTGCAATTGTTGAATGTGAATCTTCAACAGGACAGAACCTATTTAAATTGCTAATGGAAGTCCTAAATTCATGCAATCTTAATATTACAACTGAATCACCTGGGCAAATTCTCATCTGGTGCTATGCACACATTCTGAATTTAGTACTTGCAGATGCTACAAAGGTGATAGTTGAAAGTGCATCACTGTACAGTTTGTTGAATGACATTGCTGTGTTTGTTCGTGATTCTTAGCGCATAAATACTTGGGAACAAGTCCCTCACCATCAAAGAATTTCAGTAATTGGTGAAACATGCTGGTAGTCAAAAGATGCTCCTTTAAGAAAAGTTTTTGGGACATTTTCAAATCCTGATTCTGCTTTGTTTCTTGGTCTACTGTACACTTTGAGCAGAATTGAAGACAGTATGTCATCAAAACCTGAGGTGCGTGTTAGAGCAAAAGCTTATGCAGAATCCTTGCTCAAATATGAAACCATTCTCATAGCTCACATTTTTGAGAATATTTGAATTGACACCATTGTCCAAATATCTGCAAACAACTCAAATGGATATCTCAGAAGCTATTCAAATGGTACTTATGAAAAACGTAAAGCAATTGCCAGAGATTTTGATTCCATACAAATGGCTGCTGATAATTTTGTTAAGTGGGCAAATGACAAGATTCAAAAACAAGAAAGTTACCACCTAGAAGTAAAAACCAATCTGTCTAAAAAAAGAATAGGAAAAAGAAAGCAAATGGCAGATGAGACCGATGATGATGTAGCAGTTTGTGATGCTATTTCATTTTATAAAATACATGTGCACAATGTAATCTTGGATACGAACACAGAGAGCATGAATCGCCTCTTTCTCAGCTGTGGGACTCTCTATGCTGACTTAGCATGCTTGGAGCCAAACAGCTTTTCTAATAATAAAAAATCTGGACTTCAAGCAACAGCAATGGAAGAGCTCAGCAAATGACTAGTTAAATTTGATGAGGGAGCAATATCAGAAAATTTGTGTTCCCTACTGGCAAATTTTGCAATGCAGTGGCACAGGCTGAAAACATCTTCTCTTGAAGAATATAGTATTATAGAAGATGTATCTATGGAAAACCAGGAAAGCAAATGATCAGAAACAGAACTGGTGAACAAGACTTGCATGGCATGTAGAACTGTGCTACTTGCTGCTATAAGATACTGCAGCTTTATAATTTGTTAACTGATGCCTATAATGTCATTGGTTTAGCCTACAAATTTTTGCTTACATTCTTTCAATCAAGTCGCCTGTGAAATAAATTTCTCCACATTGATGTTTATTAAGACCCATCTGATTCTGATGATATCATAGACAGAGTTGCAGAAACCAGTGAACTTCTATGAAACTTGTTGAATCCATAGTGCAGTTACTTTGTCCTGTGATTTTGAATATAAAATATATATGCCAAAATGTTTTATATATTTTGCTGTTTGTTATTTTGAATCATTCTTTAACTGTCTCCCGCCCGCCATATAAGGTGCTCAATCCGCAGATTGTCGGCTTTCTTTACAACTTACCTTTTTTTGGAGTGGGTCTGGTGTCACCCCGTATAGGTTGCATGCCGACAGATTTCTCTATTCATCTATATCGATTGATATGGATGAAGAAATCTCTGCCAAATTTTTTTTTTAAATATATGCTTAAGCAGAGGGGGCCATCCACCCACTGGGCACCTCAGGCCCCCATGCTTGACATATATGCAATTTTTTAACTGTGGATGAAAAATCTTATTCAACAGCACTGCGCACACTGACTTATGTATATACTGAGAGCAAGAGCCTGTTGCTGTCAGATTAAACAGATCGGTGCAGCTGAATGGCATTCCTGCAAAGAAAACAGCAATGGTTAACAATAAAACAGTCACTCAATAAAACAACTTATTTTTTGGCACATATTTCAATAAAAAAGTTGTTTTATTGAGTTACTGTTTTATTGTTAACGGTTTATTGTTTACCATTGCTGTTTTCTTTGCAGGAATGCCATTCAGCTGCACCGATCTGGTTAATCTGACAGCAACAGGCTGTTGCTCTCAGAATATACATAAGTCAGTGTGTGCAGCACTGTTGGATGAGATTTTTCATCCACAGTTAAAAAAGAACATATATGCCCAAGCAGGGGGGTTTGGGGTTGCCAGTGGGTGGATGCCCCCTATGCTTTGGCATATGTATGCTATAATATTTTTTGGCACATATTTCAATAAAAATTATAAAATATATATGCTAAAGCATAGGGGGCATCCACCCACTGGCAATCCCAAACCCCTGTGCTTGGGCATATATGTTCTTTTTTTTAACTGTGGATGAAAAATCTCATCCAACAGCGCTGCACACACTTATGTATGTTTTGAGGGCAAGATCCTGTTGCTGTCAGAATAAACAGATCGGTGCTGCAGCTGAATGGCATTTCCTGCAAAGAAAACAGCAATGGTTAACAATAAAACAGCAACAATAAAACAGTAACAGTAAAATCATAACCGCAAATCGACGACAAAAAAACCCTACAACTATTTTTGTTTTTTAACATTTTAAAAAAAAATTTGTACTTATGTTTTTTTTTTTAACTGTAACAAGAAAATATTAGGTTCTATCAAAATGTGATAGCCAGTTTCCTGACTACCTAACATCTTTCGAGACCCTGTGAAAATATGTGCCCTGAACCATATACTAATAGTCTACTAAAGTGTGGTAGCAACAGAAGCAGTCCTTGAGGCAGAGACCAGGTTGGCCAGGACAGGAGGGACAAAAAGATCAGGTAGGGGTTTGGGCCATAGCACTTCCTGGATACAAAAGGGCCGTGATAATATCTTCCTGGAATTTTAGGAAGGATCCACTACGTCCAGTTGCTTTGTAAAGAACAAAAGTGTTTTATAGAGCCAATTGAAATAAATAGATGCTTTTTTTGTACCACCGCTTGGCTTTTTGGGAAACTAAGTACGGCTTCATCATCTGGTCATTGAAGTCCACCTCTCCCATGTCAAGGTTATACTGTAGTCACGGACACAGAGGGACTTCACAACAACACCAGCTGCCGTGGCAATTTGTATGGTCGCGTCTGCGTGAATGGAAAACGGGACGAAAACATCCCATTTGTCCTTCCACTTCACTGTGAGCAATTCATCATTTTTCAAGCAGGCTTTTCCCCCTTTCTAAGATGGGTATTTACAAGCCATTGGGGGAAGCCCCGGTGATTAGGTTGCATGGTGTCACAAGCGCCAATTCTAAGAATGTACAAATTTCTTAATAGTGGCACGCTTGAATAAAAATTGTCCATGTATAAATTGTACCCCATATGGGAAAAGGATGACACCAAGTCCCAAACTGTCTTGCCACTGCTCCCCATGTAGTCTTGGCATCCGGGGGGCTCCACATAACTAGCTTTTCCCTTGTAAATCCAAAACTTATATGTGTAGCCTGTTGCCTTCTCACAGGTCATCTTATACATCTTGACCCCATATCTGGCATGCTTGTTGGGGAGAAATTGTTTTGAATGTAAGGCGGCCAGAAAAATTAATGGGGGACTCATCAACACATATGTTTTGCTGGGGGAGTATAGACATCTGCAAAATTTTGGTTAAGGTGATTTACGAGGGGCCGAATTTTGTGGAGCTGGTCAAATTCAGGGTCACCCCGAGGATGACAGAGGGAATTATCATTGAAATGCATAAATCGCATTATATTCTCATATCTATGCCTGGCCATGGCAGCAGAGAACATGGGCATATGATAAATCAGGTCTGTGGGCCAACACAACCACAATTAATTATTTTTTTTTTTTTCAGTAATGCCCATGCTGAGGGTTAGGCCGAAAAAAACTTTAATTAAGGTTTCCATGGCCGTGGCCAAATCACAGCTAAGCACAAAAAAAAAACCCTGAATGAATCGATGTTATTCAGGTAAATGCTTGTTTATTAGCAAAGTAATTCTTTGCTATAAGCAAATTGTGTAAAATAAAAACAAAATACTCTTCCCTTCCCCAAAGTAGTACAATGTTACTATGGTAACATTATACTACTTTGGTCATAGTGAAATATGAACAAAAAATCTTAAAGAGAAAAAAATGTAATAAAAAATATATTTTTTTTTTTTCGTACTGTCACCAGTTAGTGTCCCTGATTACCGCCATACCAGTTATATGATGATGCTGTACTGCACTGGTGACAGTATGTAAAAAAAAAAATAGTGAAAATATTTTTTTTAATTGTTTAATTTTCTGAACAATTTTCAAAAAAATTACAATTTCAAAAAACTCGCCATGCCTCTTTTGAAATACATCGCTGTCTACTTTGCAAAAAGTGGTCATTTGGGGGATATCTGTACTTTTCTGACATTCTTGGACCTCAAGAAATTAGATTGGCAGTCAGTACTTCAGGATTGATCAATATTCAGATATATCCCATAGTGAACTCTATAACTTTCCTACAAACTAAATAATACATCCTAATTTGGGTTATTTTCACCAAAGACATGTAACAGAATACATCTCGGCCTAAATTTATGAAGAACAATTATTTATTTGCAAACTTTTATAACAGAAAGAAAGAAAAAGGTTTTTTTTTTCCAAAATTTTCGGTCTTTTTTTGTTAATTTAGCAAAAAATAAAGACCCCAGTGGTGATTAATTACCACCAAAAGAAAGCTCTAGTTGTGTGAAGAAAATAATAAAATTTTAGTTTGGGTACAATGTTGTATGACTGCGCAATTGTCATTCAAACTGTGAGAGCGCTGAAACCTGAAAAATGGCCTGGGCAGGAAGGGGGTAAAAGTGCCCGGTATGGAAGCAGTTCACCCCTTAATGATGGAGGGTAAAACAAATGTTAATGCCAAACACAATTTTGGAATTTTGACGTGTTAGTGTACATATAGTCACAACTACTTTGTGTATTCAGGTGGATTATACCTTGTTTTGTTTTCAGAACAAATTGGGCTATTTTTTTTTTTATTTATCTGTATATTTTTGTTGTTGCCATAACTTTCGACCAAGAAACAACCCAAAATAAATTCCCCTGTTCTGATGATCTCAGCAGTACCACATACAGTATGTGTATGTTTTTTTTGTTGTTTGTATAAATAGCAGGGCCCCAAAACAATGATACATGTTTTGCTTTTTTTTAAATCCTGCCTAAAACACACTGACACTAACACAAACTGATACTAATTTAAAGAATGCTTACAAATAAATATATATATATATATATATATATATATACAGTATATATGCAAAAAAATACTGCCCTGACCTTGTAAATGAAGAATCCCCCTATGGAACTTTTATGCAGCAACCATGTCATTACACACATAATCAAAAACTTTTTTCAAAGATATGCTTTTATTATATAGACATACTTGTGAAAGTGACATAATCTTTTAAAAAAGATATATTCGCTCTGATGGATGTTGCAAAGATACTTCCGTTACAGAATAACAAAATTCCCAAAAAGTTACGCTGACGCATTTCGATCATTCCACTTTTTTTGTCTTCTTCAGGGACCGTAAATACAAGAAAGATTTCTAGATAAACACATAGGAATGAGTGATAATTTATACACAGAAAGCTAGTCAATGACCTTGATAATATTACCATTATGGTGTTTACAAGGGATTGGGCAATCAATATTAACCAGAGCCATGCAGCCTCATCTTGGATATCATGATTTTATGATGGCTCAGAGTAATATTGATTGCTTAATTCCCTTGTAAGTACCATATTACTGTGAGGCAGCATATCTGCGTACTGTTGGTGGGAAGGGGTTAAGAACCTAGGGCATTCAAGTTACAGTGAACCTAGACAACCTTCTTCTGAAGAGTTCATCTCCCTCAAAACTGTCTTCAAACATCAAAAGGACCATTCAGATTTATCAGGCTTTTGGTTGGGCAATTCACTTCAATAAATCTGTTCTCCAGTCTTCTTTATTTGGAAATATGAGCACTCATCTTAAACACGGCTCAAGAAAAAGTTTTCCTGTTCATAAACAAGCTTCTTCCTCTAAGGTCTCATGCTCAGACCTTAAGATCCTAAAGACATCCAGATTTTCCATCCAGGGGTTCATGGCTGCATTTTTCTAGGTTGTTCCCTTTGCTGAGTTTCACTCAAGGCCTCTCTCAACACAACATTCTGTTGGCCTCAATAAAACACACTTTATTTCTCAAATTCTGTATGCTTATCTCCAGTGAAGAAAGGAACTCCCTAACATGGTGGATTGCCATGAAAGTTGTTTCTTCCACATTCAGTGTTGACATTGTCCTTCCTTCCTTCCGCTCTGCTCTTAAACATACCAAGGACATTGCTCTCCATTATTTGGATATAGTCAGAGCTATTAGTAAGCCACTGCCTGCATCCAGAAAATGGACTCTTTGGGGTTTATTTACTAAAGCTGAAGAGTCCAAAATCAGACTCCCTTCTGCATAGAAACCAATCAGCTTCTAACCTCAGCTTGTTCAATGAAGCTTTGGCAATGAAACCTGGAAGCTGATTGGTTTCTATGCAGAAGGGAGTCTGATTTTGGACTCTCTAGCTTTAGTAAATAAACCCCTTTGTATCATGCCAACAGGATCTTGAAAGAGACATCATGCTTCCAAGTCCACTATTGCTTGATGAATAAAACAACTCATTTTAAGAACTTAAGCTTTAAAGGATAAGGTACCTCCGCTAGCCTTACAAGCTTATTCCAGTTGATTAGTAGGGATATCCTGAGCATTCGAACATCAGGCATATGTTGCTCAGCTTTGTAAGGCTGCCACCTGGTCTTCGGTTTATACCTTCTTCAGGTTTTACCAAGTAAATGTTCAGGCCTTTACACGTGCAGCCTTCAGGCATAATGTTCTGTTGGTGGTACTCTGGGTTGGGTCCTTGACCCTTGTCTGGTTTGGTGGACCTCTTAGTATAATTCTGTTTGCTTTGTGGCTGCCCACCCCTCTGATTCATTGCTTGGGGGGGGTATCCCAGATCTATGACTATCTAGATTGTATCCTGAATCATGTATCATGAATGCTGCTGCCAGACCCATCCACCTTACTAACCATTCTTTATCTGCCACCCCTCTCTGCCAATCCCTCTACTGGCCTCCCATTGCCCAACAGATAAAATTCAAAACATTTACAATAACATATAAAGCCATTTATAACTCTGCCCCATATTATATCACCAATCTTGTCTCCAAATATCACCGAAACCGTACTCTCCGCTCCTCGCACTACCGCATGCTCTCTAGTTCTCTTGTCTCCTCCTCCCATGCTTGTCTCCAGGACTTCTTCAGAGCTTCCCCCATCCTCTGGAACTCTCTACCCCAATTTATCAGACTATCGCCTACTCTGCTCACTTTTAGATGATCTCTAAAAACCTATCTCTTCAGGGAAGCCTATCCTGCCGTCAGCTAATATTGGAGTCTTGTACTCCTCCTACCAGTTCATCCCCCACAGTTTCTACCTTTTGTACCACTAGCACCTCTCTCTTAGATTGTAAGCTCCAAGGAACAAGGCCCTCCTAACCCTCTTGTATTGTTTCCCGTTATATTGTAAAGTGCTGGGCAAACTGTTGGCGCTATATAAATCCTGTATAATAATATCCTATGTTACTTTGCATTGCTTGCTAAAAACTGAGGTCTCATGGAGTGGGATAAGGTTAGAGGGGTATGCCTAAGGGGACACATACAAAATCTTTGCTCATGTCCATTCACCTGAATATCAATTCTGTATCCTCCATAAAGTTCATTTTGCACAGAAGTCAAAGTACCTTTTATTAGGAAGACTCACACAGTTCATACTTCCTTTTGGCCTCTGTTTGCATTGCGTAACACAATTCCTAAAACGTTTTTCCTATTTAGTAGCCTGCTAAAAAATTCCCTTTATTGTAATATAAATTTTTCATGGAGTTGATTTACTAAAACTGGAGAATACAAAATCTGGTGCAGCTGTGCATAGTAGCCAATCAGACTTCAGCTTGTTCAGTTAAGCTTTGACAAAAAAAAACCTGGAGGCAGATTAGTTTCTATGCAGAGCTGCTCGAGATTTTGCACTCTCCATTTTTAGTGAAACAACCCCAATATGTAATAACTAAATTATAGAATGCAGTTTTAAACTGCATTTTAATTTGATTATATTACCATACTTTAATAAGGTGCAATGGTCAATATCTGATTATTTCATATACAGGATTAATTGACAGCTGTGCCTTTGTACAGATTTATTTATCCAGAAAGGTTCTTTTTATTTTTTCTTTTGTTCAAGAAAGTAAATACATTTGTAACACCCTCCAGGTTAGCCAGATAGGCTGGTGTTTTTTTTTTTTTTTTTTTAGGCAGAGGCGGAGTATCAGGCTGGGAGTGAGGTTGGGAGATCACCTCAGGATAGGCTGGGAGGTTCTAACAGATCAGAGCTTCTGGAGCCCTCCCATCTTTCTAGAGAGTGGAGAACTTTCTGGAATAGGGGAGTGGAGGGGAGGAGGCCCAGATCTGCATGTTTGAGGGACCTTGGCCAATCCCCTGGCAGGAGGCTAGCCATGGTGACCAAGGAAACCCTCAAATATCTCAGACTCTAGAGGGCAGTGTTCAGTGTCGGGTGGAAGATGGTGTGAGGAGCTGGAGTTTGAAGCCTGGAAGGGAGCTCCAGGGAGGGGGCCTGCCTAGAGGTAGCTGCTGGAAAAGAGGACCTCCACTGCAACACCATCTCCTAGGGAGGACACCCTGAGCAGCAGGGAAGGAGCCAGCCCAGCATAATGTCTGAAGGCAGCCACCAAGCTGATAGGAAAGGACAGTGTGAGTTCTCTTGCACCCCCTGGGTCAGACAAGGGGAGAGGGCAGTCAGTTGGAAAACCCATTTAGCTGCTGATCTGGGATTGCTGCTTCAAATTGGCAGCTTCTGGGTCCCCTTGCCTAGGGCTATCCTCAAGGCAGCAGGGTGAAGAGGAGGAATCATTCATGATCTGAGGAGGTACACCAAATGGACTTAAAGACTGTTGCTATTCACATTTTTGTACATGGTTTCTAAGGAGTTTGTCCTCATGTTCTACAGTACCTCAGGCATCCCATATACCGCTAGATCCCATCCAAGTTCTTAAACCCTTAATAAAAAATCACAAAACCAAGCTCAAGGGCTTTTCTTTGTCTCCAGTGTGCAAAGTGTGAAACATGCATGTTGCCTGGCTGTGCAGAGATTAAAGGGGGACTCCAAACTCACTGACTCCTAAGGGGTAATGCTACACAGTAAGACATGTTTATGATATACTGTAAATACAGACCTGATATCTAGTTTATTTTTTATTAAGAAGAGTATAAATATAGTTGTGATTAGGAATGTGTGAAATTTAGAGTTTTCACTCCCATACAATGTCAGCCAACTCGTATGTTTGGAGTGAGGAAGAAGGTACTCTATAACCCCTTTTCCCTGTCACTGACATAAACTTTACATCAGTGGCAGTGTGAGGGGTTTTACACACACATCCAGCTGTAGTGGGCTACAAAGTACAGACGTGTAGCCCTGTATTCACTGAGCTGTATGGTCTTTATTGCTGTAAACTGCATTGTGGTACATTACATATATGTATGTGTCACCCTTTATAGTCACAGTGAATAGACCCAACAGTCCCTGCTGTTTAGCTACTGCCCCCCCACCCCCCCCTTGCATTTTTGGGGGTATGGGGTGTTTTATTGGGGTGTTCCTACTTTATCTTTTACTTTTTTAGATTATTTTGGGTTTATGCTATTTAAATTGTGTTTTAGTCTTTTAGGGTTTGGGGTTTAGTGTTTTAGGTTCCTTTTTGTTGGGTAAGTATACAATAATATTGTATTTACCATGTCTAGCAGGCCTAAAAGGAGAGACATAGGTTTTTCATGCACAGCTAGTAAGGGCCAAGCAGGTTTGTCATCTGCAGAACAAAGCAGTGGCAGGGAACATCTACCTTTTCTTTCTGGAATTGGGCATGATATACAGCCAGAGCATGTGGAGAAGGCGGTGAAGTGGATGACCAAGCCTTCCTTATTCTCCTCCACCTTTCACATGCAGAGCATTTTCTTCAGCAACACACTCTTCTCCTCTAAAGCTTATTCTGCTGTTGCCCTGCAAACTGGCATGGAGGCAGCAGAAGAATTATTTGAGTACAGCTTCAGTAGCTAGCTGCAGTAGGATGCAAAGGAATTACATTTATCTGATGTTGTGAAAGAAACCACAAAGCGCATAGAGTTACGGATAACAGGTAGGGAGAAGCAGATGCTATATATGTTTCTGCAGCTTACTGCCAAGTTGCCTTGAGTGATGAGGAGGCAGACTATACCTAAGTGCCAGAGACTGTAGAGGCATAAAGTGAGGGGGAGGGACAACATCAGCAAGGCAAGTGGATTGCATGTTTTTGCTATCCCCAGGTCTAATTTGCAGTCTCTCCCTTCAGTGTATTAAGGTGTTTTAAATCTACTGGTCATTTTGGTACCACATGCATGAGAAGACACAGGTCTGTTTAACACAAAACATGATGGGAGCAGCACATGAATGATATTAGTTAGCAGCAAGTAGCCTGCACTCCTCCTTTTCCTTGTGTCATGTTTCACATGACTGTCATATGCCTTTAAATATTTTCAGTGTTTTGTCTCTGCTCCTCCCTTTCCTTTAGCTAAGGTTGCATAGATAGCCCTCCACTTTTCCCAGAGATGCATTGCAGTAAGCCTCATGGCATGGAGCAGGAAACAGCATGTTCTTTTGACCTATGGAATTTCATTGTTGTAAGATTCTCTCAGTTTATGGAATAAACTTCACAAGATCTACAAGATGTCATTCTCATTGAGTCACTGACTGTGGACCCCAACTGAGGTTGAAGTTATCGCTATCTCATCACAACTGTAAGTTACAGGGATCACACTATCAATGCTCAGATTGGACACACAGAACACCTTGCTACTCCCTTTCACCTCTCCGTCAAGATCTATCTGCATCTGCTGCAAGATCTGTGACCTTACACGATTAGGATAGTCTGACAAGGGATTTAAGAGGCCAACCTTACAACATATAAAGTGGGTAAGGGGCTTAGCATGGGTCAATGTAGAGTAGGGCAAGTGTAGGCCTCAACCTTACTCTAAGTCCCCTAACTCCATGATGCCATCTCCAGCAGCATTCATGACCAGTCATGTGTCTCTTGCCCACCTGCTGGAGCATAAGAATAAATATTCACTCAGTTACCCCAATGCCAGGTTGGAAAATTTGCTGGTTTAACAGCTGCTTCTATTCTAGTTGGTGGAGTCTGCTCTCCTACACATTTGCTGTGCTTCCAGTAGATAAATGCATTTATCTACCTGCACAGTTCAACAATCTGGGATAGCACCTGTTTCTATGTGGTGGGTTGTTCATGGCAAGCTCCCCTTGAACAGTAGTTTTACTATTTGCTCTGCTTCAGCTGTGCTACACCATAGTGGCAGGAACCCAGCTGCTATTTTTTCACCCAGAAGGCAATCACTGTACTCCACAAGCATGTGGAAGCAAAAGTATCACTGGACCATGCAGCGGCAGGCTCCACGTAACCACAGATATATGGTCCAGCAAGCATCATTAGGGACATTACGTCTTTTTACTATGTACTGGGAAATTTGCTGACATATGCAGGACAGGGCACACTGCTGTAACTGGTGGTACTTCCCTGTGTTGTGAAACTTGGTGATGGTGACAGTTTAGTCACCTTTACCCCATCCTCAGTGGTTTCATCCAGTGACTCAACGGAAGCACTAGTCCCCCCAAGAGACCATAAGCCCAGCAAAACACTACCACGCTGTCTTGCAGTTGGTATGCCTAGTTGACAGGAGACACACTGGGCAGAAATTCTGTCAGCTATTAAGGGGCAGGTTAAGAGGTAGATGACTCCAAAACATCTGGTGCCAGGAAAGAATTTGTGTGGCAATGGCATTAAACCTGTTTGCTTATTGCAGGGAAAGTTCACACATGGGCCTTGCCTGGCATCAGTCCTCAAGCTGGTGGTGCAGAGGTATATAGTTAGGTAGGCCACTTCAGGTCATCATACCCAGTGAGTGTTTGCCTGCTGTAAAATATCACAACTCTTAATATTTTAGTGTCCTGTAGGTGGTTATGTAAATTGTTCAATTGCCAGGCTGATTTAAAACAAAGTGTGACTTTTATTAGACCACACTTGGCAACACAAAAAAAATTAATACAAAAGATAACAAGTTACAGTTCAGTGTAGTAAAAAAACAAATTACAGTTCAGTGTAGTAATAACAAAAATATAAGAAATTAAAATAGCAGTTATACAATAATAGTAACCTTTAGCAAAATATTAAGCTTCTTGCCTACTCTATTGCAAAATAGTAAAATGAGAAGTCTTTTAGGCTTTAGAGAGAGAAGAAAACAGCTGTTGAAGTAGGCAGAATGTAGGCCTTAAGTAAACAAAATGTCTGTGTGTCAGCATCAGTGTGTGTGTATGTGTGTATGAATGTCTGAATCTCTATCACGTGAGTCTGTTCTTATATAGTTTTCAAAGAATCAATGAAGACGTCCCACTGTACAGTTATTTCCTACTTCAGTCTGAGCTAAATGTGCATTAGCTATATTCTAAACTTATGTATGGTTTTTACCTGGCATTATCTGGTAAATACTTTGACAGAAACAGAGAATTTATCAGAAAGATATGATATTGCTAAATTAGACTGTCATATGACCCTTCCATAAAAAAGGATCACAACTACATTTTTCTTAAAACAGGTTCATCCTTTAGTCAAGGACAGAAAAACACAAATGCATAGACATAATCAATTATAATTGAGATTATACAGTCACACACGATTCACAACCAATTAAATAACTATCTATTATAGATTACAAATTATTTTCTTTATAAAAGATATTTTCTTCTTGTTTAACTCTTTACTACATTCAGACTATGGTTATTTTTGTCTTCAGGATCCATTGACTTACTGACCTCTCCATTACAGAATTTCATAGTACACTTGAACACCTGTTTACAGAGCTCATTCACACAGTTGATTTTAAGATGACTTATGCGGAGTCTCAAAAGATATAGACTTGAGAATCAGAATTGTATTATAAAACACAATTGTCTGTTACTCTATAAGCCAAATTAATTAGTAATTTTTCAATTCCCCCTGAATATAATCTATTATATGATCAAATTCATGAATTCATACTCCATTTATGGCCCTTATACAGGCTCTGAATCAATTGTTCCACATGTACCATTTTCCATAACTGGGTCAATTAAACCAGAGGTAATTCTCCACCTAAAAATACCTGACTTGGTTTCTTCACCTTTTTTAATTTCTTTCTTAATCAATTTATAAAATAGTTTAATTCAAATCATAATACAGATTTGAAATAAAATACATAAAATCCTACTAATAAAATATAATTAATGGATGTAATATATTTCCGGCAGCAGCTGTTACTGAGGTTGTACCCTACATTGAATCAGTATTTTTAAACTTTGACCACCATGTATGACCTGAAAATTCAGACCAATCATGTTCGACCTGAAAATTCAGACCAATCATGTTCTATCCCTAGTAGATTTTCCTGCTCATGCTTAAAATATAATTTCTGCACTCTGAAGTTCTTCAGATAAAGCAATTAACAAACCCTTATCCTTTTTTTGTGATGTGTTCCCATTCCTTCTATGAGAATTCATCTGCTTGAAATAAATGATATTGATCAGGAAGAATACAAATTTTTCTAGGTATACTAGTTAAATTTACTCGAAATCCATTTATACGGCTTCCTGTAACATCTACTTCTATACAATACAAGCCTTGACTCAGAATTTCTGTTTATGTGAATAGGAAGAAAGCTTTAACTGTTTCAGTGTCTGTCATGACTTCAAAATAGACCTTCCTTTTTCCTACAAGAGTGACTAAGTCAAAGGAAGTTTTCACTTTTTCTATGCTTGCTGTACATAATAAATGATTATGGACGCAAGAATGAAAGATACCTTTGTCCTGTTTAGGAAAACAGATTACTTTTAATTAGAAATGTAAACAGGTAAAATCTAGTTGTTCTGGTTAAGAATTATTAGTATCTAAAGCAAAATCTGTAAACTGCAGTTAATATAACTATTGGATATCACTAACTGGCAGTCATAAGACTGTAATAGGAACTAATATTTGTTCTCTCTCAGCTATAGGAATCAATGGGGTACTATAACATTCATGCTGATTACATCCTACCCACTTATTTACCCATAAATCTGTATTTGTTTTGCAATTACATATTTATTAGGTAAACTTTGCAAATTACTAGAGGAGTTATTCAACTTTGGAGTGCTTGAGCAATTATTTTAAAATTGGTAGAATGTGTATCGCTAGACATTTCCAACTATGTGGGAATGTTGCTTGCTGTCCATTAAATTTAAAGTAATATTTTGTAAATGGACTATAGATGGGCCTATAACCGTAGATGTCTTCATTATCATATTTTATTTAGATTTCTCTGAACGTTAATACTTTTACTTCCCACTAAGCCTGCTTCTTCTAGATGAGATTTAATGATTAATATTCCTTCTAAAAGGTAATTCCTCCAGGAATTCCTTCTACTATACTTTGGCTATTCCTGTTATTTTTTTACTATTAGTTCCAATACCTAATTTCATATTAACTAAATGTTCTTGACATTGAGGATACTTTGGAAATGTAACATTTCTGAATGGAAAATATCAAAGTATAATCATTAAATGTCCTTCTCTTAAGAGATGTCTGGATTGAAAATTATTCATTTGAAAGGGATTGGCAGGAATACATTTATTAGCACACAGTTTTCTCAGGAGATCAGACTAAATCTTGCAATATCACATTTCATAGGATCATTTTCTAATGATATGCAACACTTATATATACCTGTGTCATTGAGATTTGGACTACTTTGATAATTAATGTTATTATTTATCCAATCCATATTTCCAAAATTACCCCTATGAATTATATTAGTTGAGCTATGGAAAAGACTACCCAGAAATTCGCCATTTCTCTTCCAGGTTAATAGAGAATTTTGAGGTAAGTATATTTGTGTAGTACATATCAAAGTTAAATTCTTTCCTTTGGTAATTTTAAGAGATTGTGGAGATACTTTTATGTCCAGATTAATCAAATCCACAACTATAATAGTCACCCTCACTTAAACAAGAGGTTTAACAAGATAAACCTCCTATTTGAAAATCCCATACTCTTATTACATCTCCTTTTTCATCTCCTGTAATTTTTAATTGTCCAGGATCCATAAACTGTAGCTAATATTGGGTTAAAAACCAAATATCTGTTTTTGATCCTCCTAAAGAAGAGAAACCTACCCTCTTATTACATCACCAGTTCAAGTTGTAGACTCATTTCTTTTTAAAACTATTGACCAGAATCCCATATCTGTTTATTCATATGCCCCAGTTCTATTATGTACATATGATCCTTGCATTTTTGTGAAAGTTGTTTTGGATTCTATTCTAGCTTGTATTTCAATAGTGTTATTATGGAAAAATACAAATCCATACAAGTAACTCCATAACCTATATAAGCGTGTCCATATAAGTTTATGGCTGTGTCAATGTCGCTGTATCTTGGAAAATGTCTCTTTTATGTAGGGTCTCAGTCTTGTTTTTCTCTGCTGAACTGCAAAGTGTCATGTAAGTTTATATGAATGAAAATGTCATTAAGGAAAACAGGAGTCCTGTGATGATGAATTTTCTCCCTTTGTTCTTTCGTTTTCTGATGTTATAGTTATTTCTTCATGGAGTTTGTTGTTCCTCCATGTTTGATTGAGATTGCATTTCTGCAAAAGAAATGCAGTATCATTACCTTGGCATAAACAATTTGCATTGATCAGTGCGAACCCCTATTTTTTGTTGTCTCCGTGCATATTTCACAAAATTGAGGTCTTTGGACTTGTATCATTTCACCTAGTATGTCCAAAATCTCAAAACGATCTTCCCAATTCCTTTGCCATAGCCTGCTTTTTTTTTTTTGTAAGGTTTTAATCATGACTTGTCCACCATTCTCAAATTTTGAGGAGTGTTGAGGAATAATTTTCTGCATTTGAGAAGCTGCATGTGGCAAAATGGTGTGCAGACTGTCTTCCAACATCTGTAACCATTTGGTTTTCTCAATTTCTTTCTGCAGAGTAGACAGAAAAAGGTTAATGTAGGAACATATGTGGAATTTTTCTACCTGTCATCAGTTCAAATAAACAGTATTGTGAAGATGTTGTATTTCTTACACTCATCAGATCAAAAAGGTACAACATCTACCCATGTATTTCCTTTGTCAAGTAAGATTTTAGCAGTTCTGGATTTGATAGTCTTGTTCATTCTTTACACAATACCTGCAGATTGTGGATGGTATGGAACATAAAATGCTGGATTTCCAACATTTTACACATTGCCTGCATTATTTTACCTGTAAAATTAAATCCACAGTCTGAACTGACATTCATTGGGATCCCCAAAGTTGAAAAACATGATTAATTAACATTCTTGCAGTTGTCAGTGCATCATCTATCTATTTTGTGAACTCCACTTGTAAATGTTTTGGTTTACCAACATGCAGAAACCTGTTTAAAACATGATCCAAAATCTTTTTGTTTGTGAAAACAGGATTTTGTATCAACCTGAGAAGTAGAAAGATGGATCCTTTTTCTGTTCTGCAAATGAGAGGATCTGTGTATCTGTCTTTTTGACTGCGTTTACTGAACTGGTTCAGATGGAATCTCTGACTGCTCATTAACCTCCCTAGCTGTATGATTATTTTAGATTTTTGGTGCTGAAAGTGGTACCATTATTTTGCATGGAAATATGTAGTTTTTTTTATTGTAGGCTGTAATATTTAGGAATAACTCACTGAAATCTGTCCGAACAAGAGTCTATTAAACATCCCGGGTATGATAAAATTTGAAACGCGAAATCATAAATTATAATTTAATAATCATAAATAATATAATATTTAATTCAATAATATAATCAAACCAAAAACACTGAAATTTGAAATATAGCGCCAAGTTCGCACATCACTGAGCAAAGTCGCAAAATCGTTTTCAGTGTCTGACGAATTTCTCCACAAATCATTATCACTCAATTCTGCAAGTGGTTCTGATTTACTATCGCTGTTCTCTAGCCGGTCTAAAACCGCTTTTGACCTAAAGGGACGCTTTTTTGGACGCCATGGACTTTTCTCAGTTTCCAGGCAGAAAGAACAGTCAAAATGCAGACAGGGGACAGGACAAAGCACTCGGGACAAAATGTATGTGAAATGGGTTGAAACAGCAATGTTTTACTATGTAAAATTTGTTTTGAAAAAAATTACATTTCTTTAAAATTTTCAAATTTCCCGCCACCACCGGCGGCGCCCGTACGTCGCGACGTCACAGGGACCGGAACACAGAAGCCGGATGCCGGCATCAGCCGGAGGAGATGGCCGAGGACGCTGCAGGGGACACATCGCGGGAGCGAAGGACAAGGTAAGTGCCGGAGGGACTCCCTATGCAGCGCCGCATGGTAAGCCCGAGTGTAGCTCGGGGTTATCGCTTTTGGTACAGAAACTTTACCCCGAGCTACACTCGGGAATACCACCAGGGAGGTTAACAGCTGCTTCTTTTGTGCATCAGCTATCCTGTTACCTATGCTCAGATCATCCTTTTCTTTCTTATGAGTTGGTACTTTAATAACTGCATAGGCACAAGGGTTTTTCTCTGCTACTGCAAAAATTTATTCCAGTACTTCTGCATGTACCAAAGCCTTGTTTGAAGCATCTACAAAACCTCTTTTCCAAATTGGCAGATAGTAAGAGAATGCATATGTGAAATGTCACTATAAATCACTAGAGGAACATGGTTCTCTTTATCTACAGTCAACACTGTCTCTATGGCTAACAGATCTGCTTTTTGTGCTGAAAAGTGTCTTGGAAGTCTGTGTTGTATGGCATATCCTCTTTGGAAACCAGATTGCATAGCCTGAAAAATAATCTCCTGAGACACAGTAATGTGAACCATCCACAAACACAGGCTCATCACTCTTATCTGTGAAGCAGAGGAGAGTAAACATCTTGGACTACACATGAACACTCATGTTCTAATCCATTATATTCCATCAATTGAGGGAGTACATGTTTGGCGTTCTATTCAAACTGGATCTGTATAGGTGATAAAGCCAACAACCATTGTTAAAATCTTTGGTTGGAAACACTTGGGATGTTTGGCACTTGTCTGTTAATTCACCGGCTTTATTTATTCAATATAGTTAACAGTTTAAAAGTTTTATTTAAAACCAATTACTTAGCTAGGATGTCCATAAAGTAGGTAGGTATATATATATATATATAATAAATAAATCCGGTGAATTAACAGACAAGTACCGGGTGTTTTTTCAAGGAGAAATTTCAGGGTAGAAAGAGGTGTTTGTAAGATAATTTTGTTAAATTAACAATGTGCTCAGTTGCCTTCACTGCATACTGAAATCCTACCAATTGTTTAACCACTTGCCTACCGGGTACTTATACCCCCTTCGTGCCCAGACCAGCTTTCAGCACTGTTGCACTTTGAATGACAATTGCATGGTCATGCAACACTGCACCCATATGAAATTTTTATCATTTTTTTTCACACAAATAGAGCTTTCTTTTGGTGGTATTTACTTGCCGCTGGGTGTTTGCTTTTTTGTTTATAGCGCAAAAAATAAAACATTTTTTTAAAAAAAGTTGCTTTGTTTCTATTATAAAATTTTGCAAATAGGTAATTTTTCTCCTTCACTGATGTGCGTTGATGAGGCTGCACTGATGGGCACTGATAGGTGGCACTAATGAGGTAGCACGGATAGGCTGCACTGATGATGCTACATTGACATGCAACAATGATGGGCACTGCTGGGCGGCACTACTAGGCACTGCTGGGCACTGATTGGTGCCGATCAGTCCTCTGACAATTGCCGGTTATCGGCAGTTCTTTCCTCACGCTGTGACAGCATGAGGAAAGTGCAGCCGATAACCGGCAACTTCATTTACTGGTGATCTGCTGTGTCATTGTACACAGCTTATCACGTGGTAAAAAGGCGCTGTGATTGGCCTTTTAACACATCATGTGATCAGCTCTATCCATAGGACACAGTGATCATGGAGATCGCCGGGGGTGCATTTTGGGAGGACGTCATATGATGCCCTCCCAGGACTGGCTGGCTGGCCACGGTGAAGCCGTCATTCAGCCATCTGTGGTCGGCAAGTGATTAATGTGTGAAAACGTCTCAATAGGTGTTAGTAGCCTAGAGAAATGTCGGGATCCTCCAATTTCCTCCTTGTAATTGAAGCAACACTGAAGAAATAGCAGTTTCAGATGTATGCACCTATAAAGCAAATGGTGCTTGCTTTTCTACTGTAGCTAAGGCTGGTGCTGTCTGTAAGTCATTTTTACTAAGAGCAGTCATTCCCGTCTTGGCTGTAGCCTGACTCTTCCTTTTTAACCTCCCTGGCGGTATTCCCGAGTGTAGCTTGGGGTAAAGTTTCAGTACCGCAAGCGGTAACCCCGAGCTACACTCGGGCTTGCCATGCGGTGCTGCTCTGCGATCCCTCGATCACTTACCTTGTCCTGCGCTCCCGCGATGTCCCTCCTGCGGTGTCCCCTGTAATGTCCTCCGGTGGATGCCGGCATCTGTCATCTGGGTTCCGTCCCCTGCGAACGTCGGGACGTACGGGGGACGGAACGGCAGGAAATTTGAAAATGACAAAAAGTGACATTCACTAAAATCACATGAGACAAAATGTTTGTAAAATGGTTTGATACAGGAATGTTATACTGAGTGCTTTGTCCTGTGCCCTGCCTGCATTTTTACTGTTCTTTCTGCCTGGAAACTGAGAAACGTCCATGGCGTCCAAAAAGTGTCCCTTTAGGTCAAAAGCGGTTTTAGACCGACTAGAGAACAGCGATAGTAAATTAAAACTACTTGCAGAATTGAGTGATAATGATTCGTGGGGGAAATTCATCATCAGACACTGAAAACGATTTTGCGACTTTGCTCAGTGATGTGCGAACTTGGCGCTATATTTCAAATTTCAGTGTTTTTGGTTTGATTATATTATTGAATTAAATTTATTATTAAATTTATTTTTTATGATTATTTATTACATTATAATTTATGATTTCGTATTTCAAATTTTATCATACCCGGGATGTTTACTAGACTCTTGTTTCGACAGATTTCAGTGAGTTATTCCTATAAATTACAGGCCTATAATAAAAAAATACATATCCATGCCAAAAAATAGTACTGCTTTGAGCACAAAAATATGGACATAATCAGACCGCTAGGGAGGTTAAAGTATCTTTTTGAACTAGAGCTGTCTTAGACTTAAGATTGCCCTGTTTCACTTGTCTTCTAACATTATAGATGAATGTGCAAGCTTAGGAAAGAATTTTTCTTTTGTACTTCAGCTAATAAAGTTAGATCAAAATATTAAAATTTCTTTATGAAGGCTTTTACTATACCTGTATCATTTTATTCTATGCCCAAAGCCATTTTGTATGCCTTTGAGAATTTAACTTTAAACTCAAAAGGGTCCTCTCTAACTGAAGTCTGTAATGAGCCAAGAGTTTCTAATGAAAGAACTTCTTCACCTGTCATACATAGCAGCAATTATCATAATCTGTCTGATGCCTCACTATGTTTCTCATGTTTTTCGCCATCAATAACAGGTGGCTTTGTAATTCATCTAGCGTAATGTGCAGGAAGCCAAAGATAAAAAATATAATTATGCTGTTAGTCTGCAAGGTTATATCGATCAGCATATGACTCGAATACATCAGAATTACAAAAAGCATCTGTCTTTGAGTCATATGCTGGGATATGCTTTAAAATGTTCATTAATTTGTCATGTATTTGTTATTTTTGTTTAGTTGCACAGTCTAGTAGTTTTTTCTTCTGACCTCTATTAAGTCATCAATCTTCTCCTATTTCCTAACTTTTGAGAATACAGGAAGATTGAGAATCTGACTTAATGTCAGTCTTTGTCACCTTTTGTTATCACAGCCACCTGTTTACTCTCATTCTGTAGTCTTAACAAAAGATTTGTTTTGGAGTCAATTTGTTCCTCAAGATCCTCTATATCAGCGGTTCTCAACCTGGGGGTCGCACGACACTTTCACAGGGGTCGCCTAAGACCATCGGAAAACACATATTTCCGATGGCCTTAGGAACCGAGACACCGCTCCTCTATCCGTCTCCAGGTGTGGGTGGGATGACATGCCGTCCCTGTCATCTGGACACACCCCCGGGATCAATCCTTCGCCGGTGATTGCCCGCCGGAACTGTAGCTCAGGAGAGGCACACAGGCGGCCAATCACCAGCGAGGAGGTGGAGCTTGGAGAGGAGGAGCCGAGTGGCACCGCGAAGATCGAGCGAGTGAAGAGGAGGAGAGCGGCCGGAGAAGGAAGACATCTGACCGGTAAGTGTCTGTACCATGGGAGAGGGAGCGAGCGAGCCCAGGCTGGAGCAGGGGTCAGCAAGGCAAGTATCATTGGTGTCAGTGGGAGGAATAGTGCCCCTTAATTGGTGTCACTAATACCAACGATGGGGCACTATTGCTCCCCCCACTGACACCAACGATGGGGCACTATTGCTCCCCCCACTGACACCAACGATGGGGCACTATTGCTCCCCCCACTGACACCAACGATGGGGCACTATTGCTCCCCCCACTGACACCAACGATGGGGCACTATTGCTCCCCCCACTGACACCAACGATGGGGCACTATTGCTCCCCCCACTGACACCAACGATGGGGCACTATTGCTCCCCCCACTGACACCAACGATGGGGCACTATTGCTCCCCCCACTGACACCAACGATGGGGCACTATTGCTCCCCCCACTGACACCAACGATGGGGCACTATTGCTCCCCCCACTGACACCAACGATGGGGCACTATTGCTCCCCCCACTGACACCAACGATGGGGCACTATTGCTCCCCCCACTGACACCAACGATGGGGCACTATTGCTCCCCCCACTGACACCAACGATGGGGCACTATTGCTCCCCCCACTGACACCAACGATGGGGCACTATTGCTCCCCCCACTGACACCAACGATGGGGCACTATTGCTCCCCCCACTGACACCAACGATGGGGCACTATTGCTCCCCCCACTGACACCAACGATGGGGCACTATTGCTCCCCCCACTGACACCAACGATGGGGCACTATTCCTCCTCCCACTGACATCAGTGATGGGACACTATTCCTCCCACTGACACCAATGACGTGGCACTACTCCTCCCACTGCAAAATTACAGTTATGAAGTAGCAACGAAAATAATTTTATGGTTGGGGGTCACCACAACATGAGGAACTGTATTAAGGGGTCGCGGCATTAGAAAGGTTGAGAACCACTGCTCTATATAGTTACAAAAAAAATTCAGGGTTCGAACAATGAGAATATTTGGACACATTTTCATGCAATGCTGTGTCTTGTTCAATGTTACATTCTGTTTTCTTTAATGTACAAACCTTTTAGCAGGTAAATCAGCATTAATAATCATTTTGTTAAATATTCTTACCAAATGTAAGATATTAGATATAATTTTATGCGGTTTGTTTACATTACATCTAGATTTGTTTATCTGAACATTGACCTGTAAATATTTATTGTACATGTATTACACAAACGTCTGCCATCAGGATATACAGAAACATCTTTGAACTCTAACTTGCTTTCTATACCCAAATATCAATAATTTCGATGACTTTTACTCATCGTTTCTGAAATTATGAAATTGTGTTAGTGTCCCCCCTTTTGCAAGGAATGGGAAACTCAAGAAAGACTATCGTGGTAGCTGGCTTGGCAAAATGTAAAATATTGCGACATTTAATATTTTAGTGTCTTTTAGACAGTTATGTAAATTGTTTAATTGCCAGGCTGACTTAAAACAAAGTGTGACTATTATTAGACCACATTTAGCAACACATAAAATGGATAGAAAAGGTAAAACAAATTACAGTTAAGTGTAGTAAAAATATAAGAAATAAAAGCAGCAGTTATAAAAATGTAGTTAGCTTTAGAAAATCATTCTGCTTCTTGCCTACTCTATTGCAAAGTAGTAAAATGAGAAGTCTTGTAGGCTTTAGAGAGAGGTGTCAACAGCTGTTGAAGTAGGCAGCATGTAGGCCTTAAGTAAATAAAATGTCTATCAGCATCAGTGTGTGTATATGTACGTAATTGTGCAGCAGCTGCACTTGCAGCAGTGAGCTGTCAATGAGTGAGTACAGGACAAAGACAGGCTTTAGGGATCTGTTTTTTTTTTTTTTCACCATATCAGTAGTAGTATCAAGACACATACTGTTTTGTCAACGTTCATAGAGGCAACCAGAATGGTGAGTCCCAACCAAATAGCTATCAGTGGCACGATCCCTCTGGTGTTCCTGCTAGAGCACACAATGGTGTAATAGATTAGAAACTGAAGGCAAAGCAGCTGAGGAGAACTTCCTGGTGTCTCAAATAGGATCCATCTACAAATGACTCCATGTCTTTGAGACATGAGCAGGCAGAGGAGGTGGTTTGGGGTGCCAGTGGTTAGGAAGAATTGGGCCAGGCTCCCAGGAAAGAGATTTACTTTTAGTTTTTGTCCTCAAATGCTGCATTAGAAGTGAGGCTTCACACACATTTTTTACAGTTAAGCCTAAGCAGTGTTTACCATACTGACATATGACAACAATAAGCTGATACATACTTAATGTATGATACATAACATTTACTAATCACCAGGTATCTTTCTGCACTTGCAGGGTCTTTACATATATAAAACATAATAAAATCATCATATATTGCAGAGATTGTACTGAATTTTTTTTTTAAATTTTGCCCTGATATACACTTTACGATGAATTTTGTACTAAACATATTGTCGTACCTACTTTTCCTTTTTGAGACTGAATTATTTTTTGTTTTATAGAACTGAAATATTCCGTGACATACCGTTTGTTTTGGAGCAAATTGATTCCTGGAAACGGATGAAGACTTTCATTCAGCTGTCTGACGTAGTTAGACACCATGTTATTAAGTTGTTAAATATTCGAAAAGGTAATGGTTTATCTATTAACTTGATGCCTGATTAACCACAGTTTACCATTACATGTGCCCTTGAGGTGAGTGAATACTTAAATCTGCCTGTGGTTCTCCTGATCCTTTAAGTTTTACAGCCTATATTTTGGTATATTCTGTATAACAAATAGATTTGTGAATTAAGTGATTTTTTTAAAAATGATTTTTTAACATTTTTGTGGAGCCTTTGAGTGTCCATATTCTCAGCTGATACAAAAATATATTATGACTTTAGTTTGGAGTCGTTAAGGGATTGCTTGGATTTCCTTCCTTTTTCTTTATAATATATAAGTGATATAGTGTATATCACTAAGCAATTGTATTCAAGGTGAAATGTGAAAAACATTTTCCTCAACTTACATCAAATTCACTATGATTGTAGGGCAATATGCAGGGCTGGTTCTACCACTTGGCAAACTAGGCAGCCTCCTAAGGTGCACTGTTGCCTAGGGCTCAGCCACGGCCAGGAACGCTGATAAAGCAGTACAGCTGACCCTGCTGTAAAATTGATTGTTTTCCCTGGGCCCCATCAGTTTGCTAGAGGGGTCCAGGAGGCGATGAGCAGAGAGGGGCTTTTGTTAACATTTTGGACATGGGCAGGTAAAGCCATGCTGCACTTTGCAATGCTGATCAGTGGCAACTGGCCACGGCTGCTGAGCCTTTCACTGGTGGAGTGATTCTTTCACTGACAGAGTGATTATCCCTTCCTCCGTTGAGGAGGGCGGAAGGCGAGACTGTAGCCTGATGGTGGGAGGTGATTCAGCAGAGGTGGCTGAGGGCACAGGCAGCAATGGGAACCCAGTGTAATGGCAAGTGCACAGTTTGTTTTATGGGGCACATACAGAGATATAGACATTCACTGTATAAAGAGACATACAGTACCTTCTGTACTGTTATCATCATGATAATAACTATCACATAAGCACAATGAGATGCTTTGTGTTCCTATTTGCACTTGTGTTTGAGGACGACACTTTTACTGTCCCCCAACCACTCCCCACAATACTGCAAAGGCACTGCCACCTTAGTATGACAATAATGGTAGGGTGTTATGTAAACCCCCCCTACCCCCACTGCTGTACTATGATAGTTGTACCTTGGCAGCATAATGGGGAGTTGATGGGGGATGGTAAAAGTGTGGCTCAGCTGCACATGTTTAATGTCTCTCAATACAAGTGTAAATAAGAACTAAGACAAAGCATCTCTTTGAGTGTGTAAATCTGACAGGCTGACTGTCAGGTGGAAATAATCCAATAGATGTTCAACCTCCAGATCGCTTCCACAGCCCCCATATGCCCTGCCATGCTTCCCAGGTTCCGCGCTCCCATCAGCAGACCTGGAACCTGCATGGTGGATGCCGCTGGTAGAAGGGAGGGAGATCAGCGAACGCCTGTTCACTGATCTCCCCTTCCTATTAATGACCTGGAAGCAATGTGTAAAATGTCACTTCTGGATCCTGGTGTCACTGTCCCCAGACAGGATTGGATTATGCTAGCTGGAGACTAAGCTGTCTCCTGCAAACTTCAGCTAATCCATGAAGAGAGATCTCTACAGTGATCATTGTTGACTTCTGGGTCTTGTGCCAAGCAGCTGCCCTGCTGCATGGTAACCATGAGGAATAGCTTTCTTGGCGCAGGCACCTGGGCAGTCATGTTCTCCACCTAGTCCATTTTATTGAGAAAAATGCAAGGCGTTCTGTTACTGACTCCCATGCCAAGTGAATAAAAAAATCCCTGTGTTCATTTTGCAGCAGGGCAGCAACTCTGCATGGGACCAGGAAGACAGCAGTGATCACTGTAGCAGCAGAGACTACTACAGTGATTTCTAGCTTTCACAGGGATCCCACAGGTATAGCATATGCATACCTACATTGGTCCAAGTTGGACCAATGTACCTATGTTTTGAAATCTATACCTGAATTCAGCTTTACATTTTTTGTATATATAGAAAGATCTGGGAACAGAATAGTACTATTAAAAAGCATTATCATTACTGTATCATTTAAAGGAAGAATATCTCACATAATATTAAAAGAAAATCACATGGAAAGACAAACACAAGATATTTTTCGTTTTTGCTTTACCTTTCACCACTCAACTTTTCCATTAGTTCAAGGAAACAAAAACACATTCCTGGACAGTGGCAAGGACTCCCTGCCACATCTGCTAGATGCAGCTCAGGTTTTCACTTAGTGAAAAGGATTAAGGACCTTAGTTTTTTCTTTTGCAGGTAATTCTCTTTTTCTTCAGTCTTTGAAACCTTCAAATTCTGAGTTAAGTGACAGGCAGGATAATATGGATCCTTGTAGTCCTCCCAGCCCTAAGACTAGGGCTGTTATAAATCATGAGGCCTAGTACAGCATACCTGATGGGGCCTTCTTTGACCCCACCCTCAACCCCCTGGCCCTGCCCTTAACCACACCCTTGGCCCCTCCCCTGACTCAATCTCTAAAAAAAAAAATGCAGCTTTGTCTTCAAGTGAATCCAGGAGGAGAGAGCAGTTAAAAATACAGGTACAAATATAAGTGTAAATGAGGCCTAAGGCTATAGGGATTTTTTTCTAAGAAAATAGGTGCATAAACGTTTACGCTCGTCATCAACACCCATCATGTACTACATACAGAATACAGAGTTCAAGAGTGCGTGACATACAGAGTGCAGGGTTCGGCAGGGTATTACGTAGAAAAGTGCAGAATTCAGTGGTGCCCTATGTACAAAGTGTAGAGTTGAGAAGTGTGTTACAGATGGAATGCAGGGTTTGAGCAGTGCGCCGCACGCAGAGTGCAGGGTACAGGAGTGCGCCGCGCGCAGGGTTCAGGAGTGCGCTACATACAGAGTGCAGGGTTCAGGAATGCGCAACATACAGAGTGCTGGTTTCAGGAGTGAGCTACGCACAGAGTACATTGTTTGAGTGCGTCACACACAGTGCAGAGTTAAGGTGTGTTACATTCAGAATGCAGGGTTGAAGATTGCGCATGTACAGAGGGAAGGTGTGCATATCTCACAGCCATTTTACAATTCTCCCCCAAATTTCTGCCCCCTCCAGTACAGAGCTCCCCTCTCTTCCAAAGAAAATAATATACTACAAATTACAGTAGGTCACAGACAGGCTTCTGATGATGCTGTGGGTGTGAACCTAGAGCTGTGTGCCCTACTCAGTACAGTCCTTTCCTGCCCCCTCCTCGTTCCACCCCACACCCTCCTCTGAAGTATATGCCGGGAGAGCTTTATTGTGCCACCGGAATCACTGTCAGTAATCAAAAAAACAGAAGCCGCGCTTCTGTGTTTATAAGTGACTGTAGTGAGCAGCAATGCAAGGGTCCAGCGCACAAGTTTCCCGGTTGAAAAAAAAATCCCTGTTACTAGTGCATTATAAGCTGTGGGCTGGCCAGGCCCCCCCTAGCAAAAGAAGGGCCTGGGCCCCCTACAGTAGGCCCAGAGCTACCCTCTTATTGGCGGCCCTGCCTAAGATTATTAACACCTTTCTGATGCCCATGCTTCCACTAGACATTCAGTATATAGCCTGGGAAACTCATTGGAGAACCTTTTTTGGCTGTATTTACAATCCTATCAATGCTTCCCTGGCTTGCTGTGGGCATCCAGCACTTGTGGGCCCTTGTGCCTCCTAGCACTCACCTAGGTTTTGGCCTCTGGAATAGCTGGGTTATTTTCCTAGGGAATTCCACTTCTGATGTCTTGAGAACTCATGTTGAGGAAACAGTCAGCTCAGGCTCTGAGTGACTCATCACTTGAAATATCTGAAACTTCTTAGTTCTTGTGTTCCTCCTCAAGAAACATTTCACACTCACCGCTCCCCGAATTCTATCTGTTGTTCAGGAGCCACCTAGCTGATTCTGCCGGAGAGTCCTGGGCCTGATGAAAGCATCCTTCTGTTACTTGGCTCCATTCCAGCCCCTATGGCTTGCTGTTCTGTCATTGACTTGCTTTGATCTCTTGAAAACCCTTCTCACGTAACACCAAGTAAACACCAAGTAATTTTTTTCCCTGCAGAAGCAAATTGGATTACGCTTTGTTGGGTTTTTTTTTTGCTTTCCTCTGGTTCAACTGTGGGTATAGGATTAAAACTTTTTTTTAATGGTTGAACTGCAGGGGACTTGGTCATCGGAGGAATTCTGTCTCCTGCTTAACATCTGGAAAGGAGGAGTAGTATGGTTGCCTCTGCAACATTGGACCACCTGGTTGGAGGGTCATCCAATCTGGATTTAGTTGGGCAATGGCATGACGGTAACATACATTAACAATCAGGTAGTAATAAGTAATTCTGCTTTGATGAGCAGAAGCAAGGGTCCTGTCCCGGGTTACACTTCTCTTTCCAGCTGTTCACACCTCAAGGTGGACAATTAGCAGGTAGACTGAATTCAGCCAGGCCCGGACCTTATACCCAGAGGTGTTCCAAAACCTGTATTGCAGGTGGGGGAAGCTGGATGTAGACTTTTTGATAACAAGATTTCACTAACACTCTGGATGGATTCGTCTCCAGGTGCAAGATTTGAGCAGTGAATGGAGTGGTAGTTTTGTAGGATTAGTGCAATCTGCTCTATGCCTTTTTGCTCATCTGCTCCACAGGACCAAGATGGAGAGCATTCAGGGGAACCTCATGCATGTTATTTAAAGGAAATTATTTTTAATATTTTACCATAAAGCTTATCTCCATGTTTAATGTCCATTTAAATAGTTTGTTTGGGCCAAGCTGACACAGAAGAACTAATTACTACACTAACAGGTGCGCTTGTTGTGTGCACTGTATAAGCTGTACGCAACCTCCGCTGCTTACAGTCTACAGCTCTAAGTACTGGCAGTCTGATGAGAATTTCCTGTCCCACTACCAAAAAAAAAAAACAGAGTTAGGCTTACTGATAACTCCTTTTCTACAAGTCTTCCAGGACAGCCCCTTGAGATGTAGAGCTCCTCCCTCTGGGTCAGGAAACACACCTTCCATCCCCTACACCTTTAAAAGGCGGACATCCAGGCCTCCATGAAAAATAAATATGCAGCGCTTTTGAAATTAAATATGAACAAGCATAAAAAACAGAACATGAACAGCATAACTGCATGACAAATTCAGTCCATATTGCATGGTGCGATAAAGTGATAGGTGCAATTGTCCCAATAATTCATGTTCAGAGAAATTCGTGACTCTTGTGATCTCGTGATTTGTACAAATAATGCACTAACCAGATAGCGCAACCAATGCGCATGGAGCAATTAAGACCCGCTCCTGGTGCTCTGGACTTGTAGTATTAGGAGGATGTCATCTGCAGGTTTGGCCACCAGATGCCATCAATCCAGGTATATGAGTAAGTCATCCACCAGAGAGATCATCAGCGGGGGAGGGGGTGATCATGCATCATTCCCAAATGGACGTAACCTTCAAAAGCGGGCTCCCATAACATAGATGAGACCCAGAGAAGCCTCTGATAGTGTAGTATGTTTATTAAGTAAAAACTTACACCAGATACAATTGGAGGAAAAAAACTTACATCAAAGCAAGGTCAGGCCACCAGGGTGTCAATCAGGATGGCTTTGTGGTATGCATACACAGGTCAAGGGCACCTCCCTAACGCGTTTCGTGTGCAAAACACTTCCTCAGAGGAAGTGTTTTGCACACGAAACGCGTTAGGGAGGTGCCCTTGACCTGTGTATGCATACCACAAAGCCATCCTGATTGACACCCTGGTGGCCTGACCTTGCTTTGATGTAAGTTTTTTTCCTCCAATTGTATCTGGTGTAAGTTTTTACTTAATAAACATACTACACTATCAGAGGCTTCTCTGGGTCTCATCTATGTTATGGGAGCCCGCTTTTGAAGGTTACGTCCATTTGGGAATGATGCATGATCACCCCCTCCCCCGCTGATGATCTCTCTGGTGGATGACTTACTCATATACCTGGATTGATGGCATCTGGTGGCCAAACCTGCAGATGACATCCTCCTAATACTACAAGTCCAGAGCACCAGGAGCGGGTCTTAATTGCTCCATGCGCATTGGTTGCGCTATCTGGTTAGTGCATTATTTGTACAAATCACGAGATCACAAGAGTCACGAATTTCTCTGAACATGAATTATTGGGACAATTGCACCTATCACTTTATCGCACCATGCAATATGGACTGAATTTGTCATGCAGTTATGCTGTTCATGTTCTGTTTTTTATGCTTGTTCATATTTAATTTCAAAAGCGCTGCATATTTATTTTTCATGTTTCTATCTGGGTCCCAAGGTTACCTTTTATGCTAGCTGCTTCACTTATGTACTCCCAGCGCTCTATTACCTACTTATACACAGGCCTCCATCCCCAGTTTTTACTCGAGAACTAGCGGAAGACACTAAAAGACAAATATATATAGATAACCTCCTATACATCACTTGTACATTTTCAGGGTGGGAAATCACGGCTGTCCTGGAAGACTCGTAGAAAAGGAGTTACAGGTAAGCCTAACTCTGGTTTTCTCCTTACGTCTTCCAGGACAGCCCCTTGAGACTATAATCAAGAACTTACCCACTGCCTGGAGGACCTTGCGCCCGAATGCCTGCTCCTTACTTGACAGGAGATCTAGGCGGTAATGCCTCACGAAGGTAGAGAACTTTGACCAGGTGGCTGTCTTACAGATTTCCTCCGGCGAAGCCCTGGCCCTCTCTGCCCAGGAAGCTGATAAGGATCTAGTCGAATGAGCTTTAACAAAGGGTGGAGGAATCCCTAAAACCCTGTAAGATTCCCAATCTAATCCATCTACCTATAGTGGATTTGGATGCTGCGGAACCCTTCTTTTCACCCGAAAATAAAACAAAAAGGGAATCTGACTTTCTAAATTCACAGGACCTATCAAGATAAATCACAAGACTCCTCCTTACATTTAGCAAACTTAGCCTTTCTTCTTTACCTTGAGGAGAAGAACAAAAGGTCAGCAGGACTATATCCTGAGACCTGTGAAAGGAGGAGGATACTTTAGGGAGAAAATCTGGATCCTTCTTGAGCACGACCCTGTCCTCAAATTGTCAGGTGAGGATCCCTAATGGAAAGAGCTTGCAACTCACTCACCCTATGGGCTGACGTGATAGCTACCAAGAAAAACACTTTTAAAGTCAAAAACCTAACTGCAGACTCCTCCATAGGTTCAAAAGGTTTGCGGATCAAAGCCTTCAGGACTAAGGATAGATTCCAAACTGGACAGGGCCTGACCCTAATTGAACAACCAAACGAAAAAGTAACCACTTTTGTTTAAGCAGTACTGTATCTGTCATACTGCTATTTTTTGTCCTGACCCTAATTGGCCTAGACTTGGAAAGAGACCTGAAGAAGTCTACTACAAAAGGATTTTGTTGCAGGGGGTCTTGCAGAAAAATGCTTCGGGCCGAAGCCTGCACCTTTTAAGGTGCTGATCAAGAGTCCTCGATCCGCCCCTTCCTGAAAAAAAATCAAGACTTCCGGAATGACTGGGGGCCCCTGCCGCTGGCTTGAAAACCATGAACTAACTAAACTTTTTCCAGACTTTCACATAAATGGCTCTGGTTACTGGCTTACGGCAGTTAACCAAAGTCTTTACCACTGCATCCAAAAAACCCCCGGCTCTGAGGAGCTGCTCCTCAAAAACCAAGCCGTCAACTTCAAGGTCTTGATCCGCGGATGCAGAACAGGGCCTTGAGAAATCAGATCTTCCCTCTCCGGGAGAGAAAACGGGGGAACTGAGAGAAGACTGTTCAGCAGGGAGAACTAGGGCCTTTGGCCAGAAGGGTGCTATTAAGGCAAGATCTGTCTTCTCCCTCACAAAACTTTTGCAGGACCGCCGGGATTAGTCTCACCGGAGGAAATGCATAAGCCAAGCTTAAGTCCCAAGAGGTCGACAGGGTGTCTATCCCTAAGGCCTGCTCCCGTGGGTTCAGGGAAAAAAATTGGTCGCCCTTTCTGTTCTCCTGGGATGCAAAAATATCAATCTCCAGAACCCCCCCATCTGCGAACTATATCCTGAAAGACCTCCTGGTTGAGAGACCAATCATCGTGACTGATTGGTCGTCGCCTCAGGAAGTCCGCTAGGGAGTTTTGTGACCCCTTTAGATGAACGGCAGATATCAAAAGTAGATTTTGCTCTACCCAACCCAGAATATCGCCTGCAATCTTCTGCAGAGAACGGCTGTGTGTACCTCTCTGCTTGTTTATGTAGGCCACTGTCGCTATGTTGTCCGATCGAATTTGCAAGTGACGGTTCTCCAATTTTGTTCCAAAGGCCTCCAATGCTTTCTGAACTGCCATCAGCTCCCTCTGATTTGAAGATCTTAAAGACTCTGTTCAAGACCACTTCCCCTGAGCTGCCATGTCCTCTAGATGAGCTCCCCAACCATAACTGCTGGCATCTGTTGTCACAATGAGCGGAGCCAACTGGCCCCACTCTAGTCCTTTGGTCAAATTGCCTCTCTTCGCCACCACCAAAGAGACCTTTTGACTTTGGACGGGAGCTGGACCGCCTGCTCTAATGTATAGCTGTCTCCGTCCCATATCCTCAGCAGGAATGCCTGAAGTGGCCTTTGTTGGAGCCTTGCCCACAGAACCGCTGGAAAACAAGACGTCATAAGACCCACTGTTCTTGAGACCTCTCTTACTGACACCAACAGATTGCTTTGCAATCCTGCCAGCGTCTGGCCCATCTTCAGGACTTTCTCCCGAGGAAGGAAAATCTTTCTCTGCAGCGACGAAATCTTGTATCCCATGTGAACTACTTTCTGGGAGGGAGTTAACGCTGATTTGTTCCTGTTGACAAGCCAGCCTATACCCTGAAGGAAATTCTGAGCCACCTGCAGCTCCTCTGTCAATTGCTGAAAAGATCTGGCCACAAAAAGAAGATTGTCCAAATAAGGAATAATTGTGATAGACCTCATCCTTGGGGGAACTAAGGCCTCCGCCAATACCTTGGTAACAATTCTTGGTGCCAACACCAGCCCGAAGGGTAAGGCCTGACACTGCCAGTGGAAGACCTGCAAACCCATCCTTATTGCTATCCTTAGGTACTTCTGGCTTGCTGGATGAATTGAATGGGGATGTGAAAATACGCGTCCCTTGGATCTAGTGTGGCCATAAAACAATTTTGAAAAAGGATATTCTTTACAGAATAAATTGACTCCATCCTGAAATGTTTGTATTTCAGCGCCTAATTCAGTGGCTGCAGGTTCAGAATAAGTCGAAACTTGCCGAGGGCTTTCCCACGACAAATACGTGGGAATAACACCCCAAACCCAGTTCGTTCTGAGGACCACCAGATCCCCAATCAGACCGCATAGAGCCTGAGCCTTCTTTCGTTCTTTGGGAAGATTGGTGACCAAGAACTTGCTTGGTGGACAGGAGTGGAACTCCAGCCTGTAACCTCTCTGAATCAGGTCCAAAATGTATGGGTTCGGGGAGATAGATGCCCACTGAGGGAGAAAGGACCCCAACCTTTCCCCCATCGGGACGCTTAAGTCATTGTGACTTGGAGGGGCCTTGAGGAGGATTGAATAAAATCCCCCCTGTTCTTATGCCCCGTCCAATGCTTCTTGGACTGACTTTCTCTACCCTGGGATTTTGGACAAAAACTCTTCCTGGGAAATACTCTTACTTTCCAGGAAGGCTTTCTTTTTATCAGACATACGTTCGAGGGCCTCCTCCAAACCAGGCCCAAAAAGGTTATCCCCCGAGAAAGGCAAGTCGCAAAGGCGTAATTTAGACGCTGCGTCCCCTGCCCAGGTTTTTAACCACAAGGCACGCCTGGCCGAATTAACTAGGGCCAAAGATCTTGCAGCTAGCTTAACATATTCCAAGGAGGCATCTGCCAGAAAACCAGCTGCTTTAAAAAGTAAAGGCAAAGATTTTAAAATCTGCTGCTTTGAAGTTCCTGCCACCAGATGGTTCTGTAACTGGGTAAGCCAGCATTCTAGATTCCTGGCCACACAGGTAGCTGATAGGGCTGGTTTAAGGCTAACCGAAGAAGACTCCCAAGCCCTATGTAGCAGGAGCTCACCTCTTTTATCCATGGGGTCCTTTAAAGCCCCCATGTCCTCAAAGGCTAGATCCATCCTTTTAGAAACCCTGGATACGGGAGCATCCAATCTTGGAACCTTGTTTCAAGGTTGAGATGCATCCTTGTCAAAGGAAATCTTTTCAGAGCCCCCGAAAAGAAGGGTTCCTTTCCAGATTTTTCCATTCCTACTTAATGGTGTTAATCAAAAAACTATGGACTGCGAAAACTGCTCTTTTTAGCATGAAGCCCCTGGTACATGAGGTCATGCTTGGATAAGCACACTTCCTCTTCAATCTCCAAGGTCTCAAATAGCTTTTAGGAGATCCTCCACATCCTCTAGAGCCAACTTATTTCTAGAGCTTCTGGAAGTGGCACCTTGCTCCTCGTTATCTGCCTCCGAACCAGAACCCACCAGGGAGGAGGGAAGGGACCGAGGGTCCTCCTCCTCTGGGTCTTCCTGCCTGGCTGCCCCTACCACTGTGGCTGACTGCATCCCAGGCCCCAGTGGAGCCTGCATTCTGTCAAACAGGGACCTAAAGGACTGAAATGTCGCTGTCATGTCATCCTTAATAGAGGATAACACCTAGTGGCAGGCCATAAAGGACTCATCCTTGGCTAAGCTATCTATACAGCCACGGCACGGGGGTTTCTCACACGCAGACCCCAACTTGGCTGCACAAACTGCACATTTTTTCTTTGGGTCCTGTCCTGGGTCTTAACCTAAAAATAAAAAGATAGAACAATACGGACCCTCAGCTCCAAAATCCCTCTACACACCCTGTGCTAGGGAAAACCTGCAGCATGCCCCACCATCACCTGTCCACAGAGACTGGGAGAACAATCAACCACCCTCCCAGGAGTCAGCTAAAGGGGACCCTCCCCAAGCCTACCTGAGAGGAGCCGGTGCCAGACCAGGATCCGCCTGCTGAGATGAGCCAGCTACCATGGCGTTCCGTCTGGCATAGTCCACAGCCTCTGCTGGTCTTCATGCCTCACCGACTGGCCAGAGTGGAAGCCTGCTCCTTCTTTTCTTCTGGAGACTGGAACCCAGTGTCTCGGGCGCCCACCGACGACATCACTGCGCCGGACATCCGGTCCGTGGAACGCAGGGCCTCGTCCACAAGAAGTTGGCTCTGAGGAAGAGGCAAGTCCTCGAAACGTGGCAGCCTATTGGATGTCTACACTCCCCATTGCGGACTGTTACTGAGCACGGTGTTGACCCAGCTGTTCTTTTATGATGTGCGTTGACTTTATTCTCGTTTGTGAGTACAACACCTATTTTATTTCTTATTAAACATTTTTTATGTTAATACACTAGGCCTGTGCGCCCTCTCTTTGTTCTTTCCAGATGTAGGGCCTCGTCCACAAGAAGTTACCCTAACTTCCGGCCCGTGAAGCGCAAGGCCCTGCTGGAACGCAGAGCCTCGTCCACCGGAAGTCGCGTCTGACTTCCTGCCTGTGGATTGCAATGGCCCCGCCCTCCCCTGGAAGTCTCACCTGTTCCCTTCTGCCCTGTATGCATGCATGTATCGCCACTTGGGGGAGAGAGGTTGCCAGGCCTAGAGGGAGCAGGTGCCCAAACTCACCGCCTGACCCCCTGCTCCCCTTCAAGTGACCACCCTCGCCACCGGTCCCTCACCTGAGGATGAAGGCTTCCACACGCTGCCCCCGGGCCCACACTCTTCCAGAACCGAACCTAGAGAGTGCAGCGACCCCCTGGGCTCCAAACGTGTTCCTTTTGGATCAGGAAACACTAAAAACTGGGGAAGGAGGCCTGGAGGTCAGCCTTTTAAAGGCGTAGGGGATGGTGTGTTTCCTGACCTGGAGGGAGGAGCTCTACGTCTCAAGGGGCAGTCCTGGAAGACGTAAGGAGAAAATGCAGTTGTGCGGAGTGCTGCTCAGCCATTCTTGGGAAACGTTGTATTCTGTGATTGAACACAATTTCCTCTGATTGACTGAGACACAGGTGGACAGATGACAACAGGAATTCTGCCTTATCTAATCAAAGAAAGATTTATATTCATTCATGGAATACATAGCTTCCTTTGAATGGCTGAGCAGTGCTTAGCATAACTCAATTTTTGTCCAGGAATGAGAAGGAAAGTCCTAGTCCCATTGCCGGAACATAGCAGTGTGACTACATAAAGTACTTTGGGACGTCCCAATAGCCAAAGTAATCACCATAAAATCCCTTTCCTGTTCACTGAAGGACACAGCACCCTTTGGTTGTTTTTGTCTGTAGTTAGTTGTTTTCTAAGTACAGTATTGTGACTAACTGAGCTGCCTCTAGCAGATGGGGGTGGTTGGCCACTCTCATGCCACCCCTAAGCTCTGCTTTTGTTTTTTGTTTAGTGTCCTACTTTTGAAGGTGACACTATAACCAAGGGGTTATTGATCAGAAATCTCTGATGTGCCCTATTTTTATTTTAAGAGTTTTTTTATGTACGATATGAGGCTAGATGTCAATGTTTATAGCCTTCTAAACTAGTTGTAGCATTAGTCAGATCCTATTAATGGGACAAGATTATGGAAACAAAATTTAGAACAGGTAACATTTAAAACACATTTCTTACTGCTGAAAAGTAATTTAGAACAGGTAACATTTAAACACATTTCCTACTGCCTAAAAGTAATTTTCCTCTATTAACATGTTTTAGTTTCTAAGCCTTTGATGTAAATATTTTCTGCAATGCAATAAAGTGGAACTAACATTTTTTGGGGGAAAAAAAGTGTAAACCCCCCTTCCCCCCCCCCCCCCCATGGCAGATGGAGAATTCATTACTTTTTTTCTGAGGGGATGAGGTGCCAACACACACTAACACTTAACTCAATCAGCATTCTTGCGACAACAGGTAATCTGGTCCTCTAAAATTCAGTGCTGAAATTTGTGTGGGCACTCCTACCAATGGCCAGATCCTGATGTGTGCACTGGTCCTGAGCTCTATGTGATAGTGCTTGTTAGAGGGGTGGTAACAAGACCTGTCAGAAGCCAACAAGAAGATAGACTGATTGTCAAACTAGAAAAAGTGGAGGAAGATCATGGGATTCAATTAAGATGAATTTTACTGTGTGTTAGTCCATCCCCTAAAAAATGAGCAATAGAGCACTAGATTCTTCATTAGGTGTGAAAGGTGGTTAATTATTTTTTTAACTGCCTAAAGTTAGGCTTTAGCCATATTAGGTTAAGGAACATTGAATATGGCCTTGTGAAAGTTAAAATGGTGAATTATGCTGGAGTGAGGGTAGTGGGGCGAGGCTGATGGGGTGCAGGGGTGTTTTTTCGCTTGTACTCTTTGTATACCTTTTTTCAAGGCATACTGTAAGTTACACAGCCTTTTATCATTTAGATTAATGAGAAATATCTTCTTTTACTCGTGCTTATTTGAAAACATAAAAGTGCAATGAACAAAGCACCAAGTGCCAGTGCTCATGTCCTTCAAACCAAATGTGTACTGGTATGACTTAAAGTGAATTCCAATTGGCTGTTATATGTTGCAAAAATTAAAAACAACCCCAGAAAAGGACAATAATGTTATAACACAACCACTGTATATGTTCTATGAAAGTGTGAAATGAGAATCATTGAGGGGCCAAAAGAGAAATTAAAAAGTGTGTTCTAAAAGACCATATTTTAGGTAAATACAATCAAGAAAATTTAATAAAGTAGCTGAGAATCTTCTTACAAAAAATATTCACTTCAGCTGTCCAATCATGTGAAAAGCAAATTTCTGTAGAAATAAGTAATTATGTAAAGATTTTAAACTTGTTTACTAAATCGGCCTCATTATACCATTTCTAATTACAAACATTTAAAAAATAATGTGCATATATTTCTCTTCATTTGCCATATTTTGGATTATTGATATGTTTAAAATCCATATTTCCAAGTTATTTTAAACATTTAGTTTATTAAGAAATAAAACAGTTTCTGACTGTTGCACATGAGTGCCTGTAAACTGTACTTATTACTTTACATTTTGAGGATTAGCTGTATCTTTAATATAAATCTCTCCTTTTTCTAGAGGCTTTAAAATATGTTCAAGTAGTAGCTCAGCTTCTAAAATCTGGATCTATGGATAAATCACAAGTGAATAGCATTGTTAGTAGAATGACACAGGTGAGATATTTTCAAAGGTAAGCACACTGCTGTGTTACTTGATACGGATTTTTTTTTCCTTTTGGCTTCACTTGAATTCTTTTGGATTTATTATTTTGTCTCTTTTGAACAAAGAACTATTGAATACAAAACATAGAATTTATGATAGTGCTTAAAGATCATTTAAAAATGTAGAAATCGCACCTAGTGCAATAAAATAACTGCTGCATATGGCTCTATTGCAAATGCAGTCTTTACAATAGTGTCATGACAGGTGTCATGACAGAAATGTAGGCTGAAGAAATGGAAATATACGGTAAGTGCAGGATCACCTAGTCTAGGAATTGCTCTGATTGGTAAGGGTTTTTTTTTTTTTTGGTATAGGGAATTTCCCTTTCAGATAGCACTCCAGAGAACAAACGTGGCTTTTATCCGATTTGGTTTGACCGAATCTGAAACACAAACTGCCATTGTTCATCTCCTTCTGAAATTGCTAAAGCATTGAAGTAAGGATTCAGTATGTTGTGGGCTTGGTTTACTAAAGGCAAACAGGCTGTTCATTTTGCAAGGAGAGTTTCACTTTGAAAGAGAATTTGCCCCAGGGCTTAGTGAATAAGCTGAAGATTTTCTGACTCCTATCTAGTCATGTGCAAGCAAAACTCCATTTATGTTTATTTTCTTTGCATGTGGTTTGCAAAGCGAATCACTAAATCACAATCACTAAACCCTGGGGCAAATCTCCTTGCAAAGTGCAACACCCTATTCAAATTGAATTACTTTGGTAAATCAACATCCTTGAGTCAAAGCCAATGCCAACCTTTATATAATATACAGTATTTTCTGGCATATAAGACTACTTTTTATACTTAAAAATATAACCCAAAAATTGGGGGTCGTCTTATACGCGGGGTATAAAATGTTAACCTTGAGTTTGTTTGGGTCAAGCTGGCTTAATGTGCAGTTATGTACATACAGTATACCGTGCTGAGCCAAGCTGGCTCAAAACAAATGACCCTATGAGAGATTGATCTGTCAGCCCGCTGGATGTGCGGTATATACAGTATACTGCGCTGAGCCAAGTGGTTTCAAAACGTACCGGTACGTCCCTACTGTAATCAGCCTGCTGGATGCGTGTATGTACGGTAGCTGAGGCTACATACAGTATACACTGGGCCAATCACAGCGAGTGATGTATTCTACTAATGAATACAAAGCCTGCTCGGATTGGCTGAGTCAGAGAGGTGGGCTGATGATGTCACAACCTCAGCCAATCCAAACAGGCTTTGTATTCATTAGTAGAATACATCGCTCGCCGTGATTGGCCCAGCTAATACTGTATGTAGCCTCAGCTACCGTACATGCACACATCCAGTGGGCTGATTACAGTAGGGATGTACCGGTACGTTTTGAAACAGCTTGGCTCAGTATACTGTATATACCGCACATCCAGCGGGCTGACAGATTAATCTCTCATAGGGACATTTGTTTTGAGCCAGCTTGGCTCAGCGCGGTATACTGTATGTACATTACTGCACATCCAGCGGGCTGTATATATACCGTATACCGTATGTGGCCGAAGCTGCCGTATTACCGCACATCCAGCGGGCTGTATATATATCGTATGTGGCCGAAGCTGCCGTATTACCGCACATCCAGCGGTAACCATCTGATTTGGAATTTGATCCATATGATGACTGTCTTACAAATGTATCACAAGATGTCATTCATGAACTTATGATGTCAGAGGATGAACATGAGGATTTTGAAGGATTTTAAGTACCGGTAAGTCATAACCATTTCAGTTAAAAAATCTGATGTTTTTAAATGGTGTTCCCTCGGAAGGGGGGTAGTCTTATACGGCGAGTATAGCCCAAAACCTATGTTTTACCTTGAAAATTAGGGGGTTGCCTTATACGCCGGAAAATACGTTCACTCTCCTTCTCTCCCTCTCCCGTTCTCTCCCTCTCCCGTTCTCTCCCTCTCCCGTTCTCTCCCTCTCCCCCTCCCCCCCTCCTCCCCTTTGTTTCCCATAAATAGAGCTTTCTTTTGGTTGTATTTGATCACCTCTGGGTTTTTTTGTGCTATAAAAAAAAAAAAAGACCCATAATTTTGAAAAATAAATTTCTGATTTGTGTTATAAAAAAAATCCAATAAAATCAAATTTCATCATACATTTTCGCCAAGCTGTATTTTGCTACATGCCTTTGGTAAAGAAAATCCTAAGTGTATATTAATTGGTTTGTGTGAAAGTTATAGCATCTACAAACTATGGTATAGATACTGGAATTTACACAGCTTTTACTTTCTGCCTATGACTGCCTATCACATTTCTTGAGGTGCTAAAATGCCAGGGCAGTACAAACACCCCCAAATGACCCGTTTTCGGAAAGTAGACACCCTAAGCTATTTGCTGAGAGGCACGGTGAGTCCATGGAAGATCATTTTTTTCCACAAGCTTTTGGAAAATGACAAAAAAAAACCAAAACTTTGTTTTTTTACACAAAGTTGTATATGGTACACATGCCATGGGTATGTTTGGAATTACACTCAAAAACATATTTTGTTACTTCATCTGAGTATGAAGATATCACATGTGTGAGACTTTTGGAGAGCCAGCTGCATACAGAAGCCCAAAATCACATGATCCTTTGAAAATCCTGGTAGTCTGTAAATTTCTCATTTCACTTCCTCACTACCTATCAGTTTCAGAGGCTCTGAAACTCCAGGATAGCACAATTTCCCCCTAAATTACCCCTTTTGGAAAGTAGACACCACCGACTATTTCCTGAGAGGCATGTTGAGTCAATGGAATAATTTATTTTTTACCACAAGTTTTTTGAAAATGACAAAAAAAAAAAATTTCTTTTTACACCAAGTTGTCATTTAAATTCTGTATTGCTGACAAATGCCATGGGTATATGTGGAATTACACCCCAAAATACACACTTCTACTGAGTATGAGGATACCACATGGGTGAGACTTTTTGGGAGCCAACCCACATACAGGAGCCCAAAATCCAATGACCCCTTTGAAAGCCTGAAGTTGCGTAACTTCCTCATTTCACTTCCTCACTACCTATCACAGTTTCAGAGGCCCTGAAATGCCAGGATAGCACCAACCCCCACCCCCGAAATGACCCCTTTTTTGGAAGTAGACAACACAAGAATTTTAGTAAGAGGCTTGGTGAATATTTTGCAAATCTAATTTTTTGTCACAAGGTTTTGAAAAATTAAAAAAAGAAAAAATGCATTTTAGTTTTCGTTCTTCATTTTTAAAAAACTTGTGGCAACAAATGAGATCTGAAAAATAAAATACTCACCATTACTATTACTAAACTGTTTTGGCATTTCAGGGCCTCTGAAACTGTAATAGGTAGTCAGAAAGTGTAATGAGGAAATAAAGCTGTTTAAAAGCCTGAAGGTGCATACTGGATTTTGGGGTCCTGTATGCGGCTAGACTGCCAAAAAGTCTCTCACAATGTGATACCCCCATACTTGGGAGAAATAGAATGTATTTTGGGGAGTAATTCCACATATACCCATGGCATGTGTGAGCAATAAATCATTTAAATTACAACTTTGTGTAAAAAAATTCAAAACGTAGTAAAAAATTAATTCTTCTATTGACTCAACATGCCTCTCAGCAAATAGTTTGGGGTGTCTACTTTCCAAAAAGGGGTAATTTTTTTGGGGGGGAGGGTGTTATCCTCACATTTTATGCCCAGCATTAGAAGCTTATGCCACGCATCACTCACTCTTCTAGCCACTTGAAGACCAAGCCTTTTCTGACACTTTGTTCACATGAAAAAAAAATCAGTATTTTATACAAAAATTACTTCAAACCCCCAAACATTATATATTTTCTTTAAAGCAAATGCCCTAGAAAATAAAATGGTGGGTGTTGCAATTTATGTCACAGTACGTGCACGGCAATCTTTCAAACGCAAATTTAAAAAAAAAACACTTTTTGAATATTAATGTACAAAAACACAATATATTGGCCAATGTTTCGGTAAGCTTAAAAAGATAATGTTATGCTGAGTAAATAGATACCAAACATGACTTGCTTTAAAATTGTGCATGCTCCATGCAACTGCGACAAACTACATACATTTTAATTATAGGTGACACTTTAAAAGCCTTTACAGGCTACCACTTTAGATTTAAACAAGAGGTCTAGTGCTAGAATTACTTCCCTTGATCTGATGTGTGGCGATACCTCACATGGATGGTGCAACTGCTGTTTACATACCGACACGGGACCAATGCTTGCTTAATTTTTTTTTTTTTTTACACTGTCATTTTCATTATTTTTTTTATCACTTTTATTATCACAGGGAAAATAAATATCCCTGGTGATAGAAAATGGCAGCGACAGGTACTCTTCAGAAATTAGGGGTCTATTAGACTTTAGATATCCCCTCTGCCCTTAAATCATCTGCTCTCACCAAGATTGGTGTGATCAGATGCTTTCCCAATATAAAAATGGCTCTCTTCATATCAGACGAGTGATGGAAAGCTTGTAGCTTCCGGGTTTCTTAGACTATAGAGATTGGAACTATTCTGGTCTCCAATCAGCTCTATGGACAGCTGGAAGAAATGCTGGCTGCATTCTCAGGTTCCCCAATGGCACCGGACTGCCCAAGGAGTGGAAGGCATGGGGGGGGGGGTGTCATTTACTGCTTGTAAAAGCAATCCTGGTAATTAGAAAGCTGATCACTGGCTGCAGCTGCAGGCATCAGGCATCATCCTGGTATAATCACTCAAAGTCCAATTATGTATCAGTATATTGCTGGTCCTTATTGGGCATACTTAAAATGTTCTTTTTATGCTGAACAGAAAAACCAAACAGATTCTTCTATTCACATAGATCGATGTAAATGAAGAAATCTCTGCCCCCCAAAAAAAATTTTAAACATATATGCTGACGCATAAGAGTGATCCACCCACTGGTCACCCCAGGCCCCCATGCTTGGGCATACATGATTCTTTTTTAAACTGCGAAAGAAAAATCTCAACCAGTGGCGTTGCACACACTGACATATATTCTAAGAGCACACCCTGTTAGAATAAACAGATTGGTGCTGCAGCTGAATGGCGTTCCTGCAAAGAAAACAACGGTTGAGCATAAAACAGTACTGACAGAACAGTATCACAAGTGTAATAAAAGTTCCACACCCTTAATACTTTAAAGCAGCAATTCCACCTCAAAGAAACCAAATAAATTTCTTAGTGCTATAACTTAAATAAAGGAATGCGCTAAAACCAAAAACTATTCCTAATTTAGTGTAGAAACATTAGTGCAAAAGATATATATATCTATTCTCAATTAATATCAAAAAATATCAAAATTATGTGCAAAACAATTTTTTAGTGCATAAGTAATTTAAATAATTAAATCAGTGAATATAAAAATTGTCCAATTTTGAATTTCTTCAAATGTCCAAACAAATCCTTTTCAAATTCAAGTGCTCTCAAGGGGCGGCCTTGAAGACGTCATTCATGACGAAACTAGTAGGGCTTGGCTTGCTGGATGCCGACGTCTGTGGAGAGGATTGAGTCACGAGCGCTGTAGTGAGTGTGCGGGGAACAGGAGACTGTTATACCATTTGCTGTTTTATGCTGTTATACTGGTGTCGGTTTAGACACCCTTTTCGTGAGTGTAAATCTTTATTAAATTGTTGGATACTTTTATAAAAAAAACTGGCTGCAGCATGATTTTTTCTTTCATTCCCAAACATGACCTCGGTGGAGAGATATAAAAAGAGAGTGATATAATGCTCCTGGAACCGTTATATTGAGTGGTGGATACCTACCTTATGGATGATTGTGTAGCTATTGATCATCACACCTGAGAAGTTGATTTATTGCATCTGCTCCCAGAGCAAAAAGCGTTTTTTGCCGATCTAGAGATTGATCAGCATGGAGCTCTGGTGAGTTACCCAACTTTACTTTGGTGGTGGATTTTGGCACAATTTCTTTGAGAGCACATGAATTTGAAAAGGATTTGTTTGGACATTTGAAGAAATTCAAAATTGGACAATTTTTATATTCACTGATTTAATTATTTAAATTACTTATGCACTAAAAAATTGTTTTGCACATAATTTTGATATTTTTTGATATTAATTGAGAATAGATATATATATCTTTTGCACTAATGTTTCTACACTAAATTAGGAATAGTTTGTGGTTTTAGCGCATTCCTTTATTTAAGTAAACTGACAGAACAGTAACTAAATAAAGCAACATCTTTTTTTATTTTTTACCTTTTTTTAACGTGTTTTTTAAAACTATAATCCAGATGTTAGGGTCTCTCAAAATGCCATTTTTCTAGTTTCCTGACCACCTAACATCTTACGATACCCTGTGTATATATGTGCCCTAGACGGTGTCGTGCTGTACTCTATACTAATACTCCACTAGTGTGTGGTAGCAATGGAAGCAGTCCTTCAGGTAGAGAAGAGGTTGGCCAGGACTGGAGGGACAAAAAAAGCGGATGTCATGTCTAATTCCATGTCTGCTACAGACATCGTTTTTGGGGTGACTTTTGGGTTGGGGTACCAGGAATAGCATCAGGAATGGCCTCTTGCACCCAGTTCAGTGCATCTGGGTTGGGGGGTTTGGGCCACAGCATCTTCTGAATACAGAAGGGCCGTGATGATCTCTTTCTGGAATTTTAGGAAGGATCCACTTCATCCAGTTGCTTTGTAAAGCACAAAAGTGTTGCACAGAGTCAACTGAAATAAATATACAGACACTTTTTGTATCAGTGTCTGGCCTTATGGGAAAGTACAGCTTCATCATCTGGTCATTGAAGTCCACCCCTCCCATGTTAAGGTTATAGTAGTGGACACAGAGGAGCTTCTCAACACCAACTGTGTGAATGGAAGAAAACATACCATTTGTCCTTCCACTTCATTGCAAACAAGTCATTTTGCAAGCAGGCTTTTCCCCCCTTTCTAAGACTGGTATTTACAAGCCATAGGGGGAAGCCCCAGCAATTAGGTTGCATGGTGCCACATGCGCTAATTCCAAGACTGTATAAATGTCTAAATAGTGGCACGCTTGTACAAAAATTGTCCATGTATAAGTGGCACCCCATATGGAAAAAGAGTGACACCAAGTCCTAAACCATCTTGCCACTACTCCCAATGTAGTCTGGGCATCCGGGGAGCTCCACTTGACTAGCTTTTCTCTTGTAAATCCAAAAATTACATGCATAACCTGTTGCCCTCTCACAGATTTTATAAATTTTTACCCCATATCTGGCACGCTTGCTGGGGAGAAATGGTTTGAATGGAAGGCAGCCAGAAAAATTAATAAGAGACTCATCAACACAGATGTTTTTCTGGGGAGTATATACATCTGCAAATTTCAGGTTAAGGTGATTTACAAGGGGCTGAGTTTTGTGGAGCCTATCATATTCAGGGTCACCCCATGGATGACAGTGTCATTAAAATGGATAAATTGCATTATATTCTCATATCTATGCTTGGCCATGGCAACAAAGAACTCTGGCATATGATGAATCGGGTCTGTGGAGCAATACAACTGCAACTCATTCTTTTTAGTAATGCCCATGTTGAGGATTAGGCCACCCAAAAAAATTCAAATTTGGAAACTGTATTAGGTTCCCATGCAAATGGTCTAGCAAGGGTTGAGTTTGGGTTGGCAGCGATACATTGTGCATATGTGATAGAGGTAAGAATGCTCCTTACACTTGTGGTCATTGGGAAGAATTACCACCTTACAGATTGCTACAAAGATCAATGGTATCAGTGGGAACTTGCATGAGAGACAAACATTGATCAAGGAACCCATAGCAACCTCTGGAGGACCCACAGAACCCTGGTTGAGAAACTCTGCTCTACAGGTTCATATTCTCAGCCTGATTATGTCAGTGAGGCTTCCCCTTTGCTCTCATCTGACACACTCAGAATCATGTAGGCTTATTAACTAGTGTACCTTGCGCTGGACATTTTGGCCACTAAATTTATAGGTAACTAGTGCAAAAAATGTACATGCTAGTGCTAGCAAAGATCAGGCCTGATCTTGCTAACCCTGCAGTTGTGTGTGCAATATTTCAAGTGACCGTGATCTACTGACACTGCACTTGCTGGGGGAGCAGGGGAGGTTACACATAGGGGCTCAATGCAGGTGCTGGTAGGTGTCAGGGCTATCCCTGCTAATGCTGCATTTTTGGGGACACTATACTATTGTGAATGCTGGTATAGTTCTGATCTGAACAAAGATATTGATCCGTTCAGACACTATACTAGCAATGGAGGTTTATTGTGTATGTGAGCATATTCCTGGCAATAAAAGGGTTAAATGTGATGTCTGATGTAGTGACGGGCAATCTCACAATATTTGGGAGGGGCGCTAATGCTATCTGAAGTCACCCGCAACACTTATACATTGATCAGTAAAAAACAACTGTACACTGTAATAATGACGCTGGTGACAGGGCAGTGAGAGGGTTAACTGGGGGGCGATTAGGAGGTTAAATGTGACCCAGCTGTGCTTTTACTGTGTAAGCCTGCTGCTTTGACTCATGTGGATCTGCTTTCTTCTCTTTGAAATGGAATGTGCTCCAGGGAGAGAAGATTGCATCATTTCCTGTGCCTGTGTAATGTAAACACAGGCACAGGCTGAGCTCTGATTATTGGCTTGAATTTGGTGAGTGATCGGTGCTGTACTGAATCACAGCACTTATGGGCCAGCGGGCATGTGCCCCTTGCCTGTAAACACTGCAGGAGCGCAGATCACGTATATATACACACACGTGATTTTGCACAGGGAGTGCACCCTGTAACAGTAAAACTGCTATACGGTGGAGGACAAGTGGTCAGAGTTTTTGATTTGTGGTGCTCAGATGCAGTGCAGTTCCGCTTTAAAGTATCAAATAAGCATGGCTAGGCAGCTGCAATTTCTAAAATGAAGTTTAACCTAACTTTAATTGTTGTACTCCTACTTTATAATTGTTTTCCAGTGCCTAAATTAATTTCTTAAATGGGTCTATATTTTAAAATTTCACCCTTGATTTTTTTTTTTTTTTTTTAGATGCTTTTAAATCTGAATAATGTTACATGTGACGATTTGGTTGAATTTTTTAAGATTACTTTTAAGCTTCAAGATATTTCATTTCCAGAGGATACTAGAATGCTGTTATGCTCTTATTTTGAGTCATTGAACCTAGCAAATATAAGAAATAAATCAGAAAGCATTTCAGAGATTGTAAGTATATATTTTTATGTTTACCTTTAAAATGACATATGGCAATTGTTGATATCACCATCTTTGTTGTAAAATATGCTGATCAAATATACACTGATATGTAAAAGAAACATGTTTTATGCATGAAGACAAGTGCATTTCATGTAAATGTAGCCAATGTATAAAAAGGTTTTAGATTCTTTTTACACCTTATTTAGGATAAGGTTTTTTTCCCACTCTTTTTGCTGATTGTGAATAGTGGAAATATAATATGTTTAGTAACGTTTATTCTTAACTCTCCAGATACAAACTCATGATCACAATTATAGAGACCTCCAACAGTGCAAAATCATACTCACAGCACAGAGCCTCAGTTTAGGTGAAGTGGGAATTAGGCAATATAAGCATACATAAGTCAGTCCAGCGCTGTATCATGTATCAAATTTGTGACATTTGCATTTGTTTTGTTTTTTTCCGAACCCTGAGTTGGCACGACTGCCGACTACAGCATTTGTTTATAATTGCACTTGGGATAGTTTTTCACTGATACCAAATACATAAAGGTGTATTTATTAAAATAAGCAGATTTGATTGTTGTAGTAAATTGTAAAATGATGAATACAAGGCTGGCAAACACTACAAACACCACATTGCATTTGAAGGTAATAAACAACTGATTTTTTTTTAATCTTGTAAATGCAAAGCACAATATCTGTACTTGTAATGAAGAACTACAGGTCCAAGCATGGCTTGTGTGATATTAGACCCAGTTACTAATGAAGTAATGCATAATAATGAATATGAGCACAATAACTGGTACATAATAGATAATTTGTTACATAATAGATGTCCACTACTAATAACAATTGCTCAAAATATTAATATATAAACAGTAAAAAAATTAGTCATTGAAAATTCCCTAAATTCAATCAGTTAATTAATAGGCATTTTATTTTACAGTTACAATTTAAACTCATTTTAAGCTATTTTAATACTGTTTTGAGCATTATTAAAATGTAATATCTAACTTAGGTAATATTTTCTTCTGTGACTTTCTTATTTAGATTTCAGTGGAAAATAATCATATATACATGGGAAGTTCTGTGGAAAACAGTGTAAAGTAATATTCTGCTCTATCTAAATGAGGGAAAGCTTTGTTCCATACCACAGTACAATGGTTTTCGAATAGCAGATCAATTAATATAATCAAATCTGCCCTATAAAATTTTATATATCTTCCAAACTGAAAAATTTAAAATTTTTGTAGTGAAATAGGCAAAAATATGGTCCAAATATAGCAATGTTTTTTCTAGGATATAGGTTTGTGTTCATGCAATGCTTTAACCACTTGACCTCCAGAGGATTTACCCCCCTCAATGACCAGGCCTCTTTTTGCTACTCGGCGCTGCACTAATTCAACTGATAATTGCGCGGTCATGCAATGCTGCACCCAAACGTCCTTTTTTCACACAAATAGAGCTTTCTTTTGGTGGTATTTGATCATCTGTGCGCTTTTTATTTTTCACGCTATAAACAAAAAAAGGCCAAAACTTTTTAAGAAAAATATTTTTTGCTTTCAGCTATAAAAAATATATAGTAAACTCAAAGTTGGTTATAAATTTAGGCCAAAATGTATTCTGCTACATGTTTTTGGTAAAAAAAATCCCAATAAGTGTATATTGATTGCTTTGTGTGAAAGTTATAGTGTCTACAAACTATGGTATAGATACTGCAATTTACGCCATTTTTTTGCTATACAGCGCTGCGCTAGTTTAACGGACAATTGCGCGGTCATGCAATACGGTACATAAATGAAATTTACATCCTTTTTTTCCCACAAATTGAGCTTTCTTTCGGTGGTATTTGATCGCCTGTGCGTTTTTATTTTTTGCGCTATAAAAAAAAAGGCTGACAATTTTGAGGAAAAAAAACTATTTTGGACCTTTTGCTATAAAACATGTCCAGTAAAAAGAAAATGTAAAAATCAAATTTAGTCATAAATTTCTGCCAAAATGCATTCTGCGACATGTCTTTGCTAAAAAAAAAAAAACCCAATACGTGTAAATTAATTGGTTTACGTGAAAGTTATAGCGTTTACAATTGGCGGGAAAGATACTGGGATTTTTAGTTTTTTTTTTTTATACTAATAATGGCGGCGATCAGCAACTTATGGCGGGACTGCGGCGGACATTCTGACACTGGGGGGGGAATGACTTGGGGTCACTGACATCCCCAGTGACACCAATACAGTGATCAGTGCAAACAAAAAAAAAACCACTGACACTGTACTAATGGCACTGGGGAGGAAGGGGTTAAGTTTATTTTGCAGGGAAGGGTTATCTGTGTGAGGGGGAATGTTTTACTAGGGGGCGGGGGTGTGTACTGCAGGGGACACGGCTGATCGGGAGAGTGAAACGCTTCTGTCCCGATCACCGTGTCCTCGAGCTGTCAGGGAAGTGACAGAAACACAGCTACTGCAGCTGTGCTCTCTGTCACTGATTGCCGCCGATCCCTGGGAGATAGCCGGTAAGGACCGGCTGTGACCCGGCGACTGACATCCGCGGCTGTGATCGGCGTGCCCCCTACCGGTTTACAAAAAACACGTTTTAAAACGTGGTTTTGCCTGCCCGTGCCGCCCTGCCGCCGTATTTCTACAGTGACAGGGCAGCAAGTGGTTAACCAGCTGAAGGCAATTATGAACCATTCTGTGAGCTCATAGTAAATCTGTGGACGTGGTCCTGTGAGGCACTGGTTTAACTGACTACTATAAAAATCTTTCTAGTGGTTGACACAACTTCCAAGACAACTGCTTTTACATCCATTAGACCTTTTTCTGGCATTGCTAGACAACACTGCACCTTGCTGACTATTAGGTCTAAGCGTTCAAATATACACAGATATGTCCTCCAGTGCCAGAAAAGTGTGAATCGAAATAAAAGCAAGGTTGCATGCCTTTTTTCATACAACATGATTTGATGTACTAAGAATGGTGAAAGGACCTTATAATGAAAGTTTTTTATGGTTCAAGTCAAGGTGTTTGTGTTGAAATACTGTCCAATGGTAATGGAAGTGGCAAAATATATACATATTACAGTGAAAAAATGTATTGCTATCTTGGGGCTTTTTGTACAGTGACCCCCCATTTCCAACATTCCATCATCATTTTCAACAGAGCAATGGACAGTAGTGGAAACATTATAGAAGCTATTAAAATTTTCCTTCTGTTTTCAAATTAAAACATTTTGGCTGGACTTTGTATTTAAGCTTTTGTAACATAGTATGTGATCTGCTTTACCTTTTTTACTTCCTTTTTTAGAATTCAGTGGATAGATCACTGGCAGAAGAATTCTCAAGATGGCAAGACATTCACCGTCTGCTTCAAGAGTATTTAGATTTGAGTTACAACCTAACCCATATACAAATGTCAGATACTTTTCTATTACAGAATATATCATCCCTGTAAGTAAATTAGAGCTAAAGCTTCACTGTTGGCTCCAAGCTGTAACAGGGAAGATTGAGGGTAATGATATGGCATGAGTTTTAGACCTTGTTCACATGGACATACCTATCTGTTCAACCAAAAAAGGCCATTCTTACCTGTACTGGATGCACAGGTTTTCCATGCATCTGCATTCTGGCAGTCCTATCCATGTTTATTGGGACACAGTGGCTGCATGGCCACAGTCTCTGGTCCCAATTTGACAGCTATGTAGGGACAGGTACTTGCACCTGCAAATTTGTCTGACAAATTTGGACCAGCAGCTGTGTCTGTGCAGCCACTGCAGATCATATATACATGAATCGGACGGCTTGCACACAGATGCATAGCACACCTGTGCATCCAGTGTGGGCAAATATGGCCGTTTGTATGGGTGTATGGCTACGTATGCTCATGTAAAATGAGACCTTGTCTTATACATTATTATTTGCAGCTTTGATTTTTTTTGTGTTTTTTTTAATGTATCAACTCCCTCCAGGCATAAGCACAAATAGAACGACATCTGTTAGTGCTGCATGTAGAATTTTTGAAATTGCCTGTTCCATGGGGAAGAGGAATCTCATTAATTCCTTATGGAGATAAGGTTCAGGTTTGAATCAACTTTAGATGTTTTTTTTTGCATGGGTATATGTCTGTAGGACAGTGGCCAGATCAAAAATACCTTTTGTGTGATTATCTCATGCCTATTAGCCCTAAAAAGAATTTTAAGGATTTGGTTCCTATTGATTTTAATGGTTTTGGGTTTAACATTCGAACCTACGAGCAACAAATTTGACAACAGAAGGAGGAAGCTGTGCAAATAATAAAGGTGCAGGGCTAAGAGTAGGAGTAATATCATGCAAATATCAACAGGGAAAGAGAACAGAGATTAAGAAATATACAATGTGCAAATAGGTTATCAAGGGCACATTGGGTAATATAAAATGATTGGTCAAAAATCAATATAGTGTCCAAATCACAAGAAATGTGAGTATAGGAATCTTGCAGGGTCCCGTCTATCGGTGAAGATAGGTGATCCAAAGGTGAAGGTAAATAAATAAGTGGAAAGCGCACTCACCAGAAGTGCGTTTAAAATACGCATGACAGAAGTTTCCTCTATCAACAGATACATCAAGGTCATCTGCGTTCTGGTCAGGCTGCACTCCCAAACATCCTTTTGTCATCCGTTATGACAGGGCTCCAGGGTTCATCAGACAATCGCATACATCCGGGGTCCCCTTTTAAAATAGGCACTGCGGGCTTATTCATAGGGTGCAGGGTAAGCCCTGCACCCTATGAATACGTGCTTAGCACGAAACGCATCAGGGGCTACAGCATTTGGACATCAAGCCACCGCAGGTGGCCATCCTGAATTTTCTGGTCACTATTGTTTACTTTGATTACTACATACCTCAATAAAGTTCATTTATGCAGTATCACACTATGTGATGTCCCTTATTGGGCTCTGTTTATGAGCGCCACCCTCCGCAGTGCCTATTTTAAAAGGGGACCCCGGATGTGTGCGATTGTCTGATGAACCCTGGAGCCCTGTCATAACGGATGACCAAAGGATGTTTGGGAGTGCAGCCTGACCAGAACACAGATGACCTTGATGTATCTGTTGATAGAGGAAACTTCTGTCATGCGTATTTTAAACGCACTTCTGGTGAGTGCGCATTCCACTTATTTATTTACTTTCACCTTTGGATCACTTATCTTCACCGATAAACGGGACCCTGCAAGATTCCTATACTCACATTTCTTGTGATTTGGACACTATGTTGATTTTTGACCAATCATTTTATATTACCCAATATGCCCTTGATAACCTATTTGCACATTGTATATTTCTTAATCTCTGTTCTCTTTCCCTGTTGATATTTGCATGATATTACTCCTACTCTTTGCACTTCACCGTTATTATTTGCACAGTTCTTTGGAAGGGTTTATTGGTTACCTTTTTGGTGTTCTAGCGGCTTATATACATATTTTAAATAAGCTTTTTTTCAGTAGCGCTCGCTATACAATCTATATACGGAAGGAGGAAGCTGTCAGATGTAGTTGTGGAATTTAACAGAATGGAGAAGAAATGGCTATTATGTAAAATGTTCAGCTCCTACCAAGACGGCTGAAAGTCCAGTGATCGGACAAAAGCCTGAATAAACAGGGCTTCAGTCCAAACTTATATTTAGCACACAATTGCAACTTATCCCCACTTCTGACACCTCTCGTCATTACTCTCTGCACTGGCACATATGCTTTTGCAGAATACACACTGCAGCTCACACTAGCAGTTATAGGTTAGCTAATTCAGGCAATACCACTTTTAGATTTAGTACATACACCCATTCACAGTCTCTTAACTGACACTAAAATGCGTTCAATCAAACAACATGTATGGAATCTAACATCTTCACACTCTGCAACCGGACTTTTGCAGAATGTTTTATAATTGTTCACTGTGAGGTATGGCAGTTATGGGTTACTACATTTACAGAATTTCTAAGAATTAAATAAACATGAAAATGTTTAGTTCTAGTCTGTGCTAATTTTTGTTGCATATGCATCAGCTAGTGTCCAGTGAGGAACTCACAGGATCTAAATGAACCTTACACTGTGAGGGTATATACATTAAGTATATGACCTTCCTTTGACACTGTACTGTTAAATTCTATGAATATTCCCAATAAATTCTGCCCTGAATGGATTATAGCAAACGTCTCTGATGTAAAGAATTTTTGGAGAACAAAGGAAAAAAAATAATACAGACTATTACAGATATTCTTTGCAGGATCACTTTTAGTCACTTAAGTAGCATTATGTTATCCACTGATAGCAGAAAAATAATGTTTTTGGTGATTCTGTGTTTACTTCAATCTAGTTATATGCAAGGGAAATTACATTTTTTTTAATGACAACATACATTGTAGGGTGCTTGAAGTAAACACAGTAAATTCTCCATGAACATTGTTACCTAAACCTTTTTAATTACTTTCTTACTTTAGCAAATTAACAAAATTATCCTTTGGTTAGCTTGTAAGATCAAAGCATCATTTCTATTGTACTACATTGTTTAGTGCAATTTTTAGGCAGGTAAATGGCAAAGAATACTTTTAATTCAAAACTTTGCAATTAAAAAAAAAAGAAAATTAAAGCTGAACTTTATGAATGTGACAAAAATAATGTTTGCTGGGTTTAGTCTAGGTGTGCACAGATAGAGAGATAGTTACTTAATTCTGCTCCCGCAGCCTCTCTAAGGTTCTTCAAGCTGCAGTCACATGCTTGCCCCCCCCCCATGTACAATGCAGTGTAAAAAGCCCTGCATTGAACATGATGATACCAAAGCCCTGCCCATACACAAGAGCATCAGAGGCAGCTGCAGCAGTGCATGGAGAGGGGGCATGGCCACTGAAAGGTTGTTTTGGTCACATTACCCAGTTCAGCTTTAAACAAATATTAGACCTAAGATAGAATCGTGGGAATATACTACTAATAAATCTTGACCGCTTAGGATTTGACAAGCTTAATACATTTAATAAGGCTAATAACCCTTTCACAAGACATAACTGAGAAACTTGTCAATCACATATTCATTAATCTGACTGTTACAGGAAAACACACTGAATTTGTAGTGAGCACATATTTTTGGGTATTATTGTAATGTTTATGATAAGCTATTAACCTCTAGGTGCACTGTATTTCAGTGAGTTGGTTAAAGCCTTTTACTGTATTGTGGTAGTAAAAGTACAGGCAATGCATGGAGCTGCAAAGCAGTGTAAAGAGCAAATGTGGCTCTCACATGTACATATAGAATTTCAAATTATGCAAACAAGCAAAGTTTTTGAAACATTAAGAAATATTGATAATACACCAAGTTGGTCTTTGCATGAATATTTAAAAATGTGTTATAAAGGCTATATATTTCCCTTAAAGAAAAAGTCTCACCAAAAGTTCTATAGAGCTGGTTAAATTCCCCAGGGAGCCCTGAGCAAATAGCAATTGACCCTGTTAAAATTGGTTCTGTGGTTTCTAAGTAGCGTTATTGGATAGCTATCCCCTCCCAAAACCCAATGCTGTACATCAACACTGGACAAAGGAGACACAGAGCACACACAGCCCCGTCATCTCTGAACACTGCAGACAGAGCTTTGCATCTCCTCATACCTCCTGTGTTCCCTCTGCTACTTTTGAAGGACTAAGCCCCAAACCTCCCACAGTCCCCACTCCACTGTGCAGTCATAACTCCTCTGCTCTCTTGACTACTGTAAAAAGACTGAGCCTTGCATCTCCTCATACCTCCTGTGTTCCCTCTGCTACTTTTGAAGGACTAAGCCCAAAACCTCCCACAGTCCCACTCCACTGTGCAGTCATGACTCCTCTGCTCTCTTGACTACTGTAAAAAGACTGAGCCTGCTATCTCCTACAGCCATCAGCTAATTCTAAAGAGACTGCTACAGTAGTAGCTGGCAGCTTGTGTTAATGACAGCAGATGGGGAACAGCACTGTCATTCACAAAAACACAAGCCAACAACAGGACATGCTGGCAGCTACTACATTTGTCTGAGAGAAACTAATGTAGTTAGGCAGAGTGGGCTGCTGTTGGCTTGTGTTTTCGTGAATGACAGTGCTGCTTCCCAGCCACTGTCATTCAAACCAAAGAAACCATCAGCTACTACCAGGGGTGGACTGACAACTCATGGGGCCCCCGGGCAATAGGGGATCATGGGGCCCCCATGTCCCTGCCCACACTCAAACCACACCCAGAAAAGCCTATGAAAGGTACCAGGGCAATCTCATGGGGCCTCCCCACTGACCCCGGGCCCTCGGGCGGTGCCCTAGTTCCCAAACGGTCAGCCCGCTCCAGGCTACTACTGTAGTAATCTCTTCAGAACTACCTGGCAGCTGCAAGAGGTTGTGGGCTCAGTCTTTTAACCGTAACAGAGGAAGGATGGCTGCAGAATATAGGGAGGTTGTTTGCTCAGGAAACACGGGCTGCAGGGCAAGGAGGGCTGCAGAATTGAGGAGGGGCTATGGCTTCAGTGCTATGTAATCCCCCCCATAGAAACACCCATAATTTGGGCTTCTGCATGGAGTGGAGCTACACTTAGCACTGACTGCAAAATACATGACATTTTATTCACAAACCACAGCACCAGTTTTAAAGGGGGCAAGTGCTGTGTGCACTGGGTCCCCTGAGGGATTTAACAAGCTTTTTAACTTCACATGACAAATCACCTTTAAATATAATTTATTTTTGGATGGATTGCTGTCCTTTTAATATCAATAGTTTTTGCCAAATACATGTATAAATGTTGCATGCTTGTTTTATAATATGTTTTTTTTTTTCAAATTTAGATTACCAAACATCTTAGATGAATTGGGGGCAGAAATAGGTAAAAGTCCTTCATGGGAGAAAATTACTGAGCTAATTAACGAGGCCTGCATATCTAATGAGACGTATACAAGTAATACGAAAAATATAAACATCAACTGTTTTGGTATGTTTATGAAACCTCTCTTTGATTTGTATGCTCTGTTACCCAGGAATTAAATTGCCGTGATAATAGGCTGTGATTAGATTACAATATTTTCTGTGAAAAATGAAAGCAAAAGGTTTACACTGCGCCAATATTATACAGGCATAGACAAACACATACTGAGTCGGGGTCAGTTTCCTGAAATGTATTAATTAATGATACAAGTTGCTGAGATTTTACAGTTTTTGTTAATATAGACACATTTGTTCTCCATCTGCCAAGAACTGCTTAAAAAAAATAAACATTTGTTATCAGCTTGTTCTATGGTATTTTTAACATAATGCAGGTGCCCTAATCTACACTTTTTGGCTGTTTTGTAAGGTTGGAAATGTATTTAATTTATTTTAGACTTAGCCATATGCATCAATTCTACCTTCTGCTGTTTTGTAGCAATTATAGTTGTTTGCTTTGATAATAGGACACAGATACCTTGTAAGAAAAATATTGGCAACGATTCAGATCAGCTGATACCTAATAGAAGTAAGGTGCACTTGGACAAGTTCACAGAACAATACAATGCATACCAGCTAGTTAGCACAACTGGTATTAAGTAAATTATCTTGTGAGCCGCTGGAGTTTACAAATGGATAAATGTATTAGTTTGCTGGTTTACTTGCCCACCCTCATGTATTGTGCGCTCATTGTGAGATGATTTATAAATAAATAACCGCGCTCTAATACTATCATTCCATTGGAAAGTGTATATTACCTGTGCAAATTTAATATTAAAATAAAAATTGTAAATTAACTCGTAATTTGATTTACCTTAATATATTAATTTGTGATCAACCAAGTGTCACGTATAAGTGTAAAAAAAAAAAATATAATCAATATACATCAAAAATTCATATTAAATATAAATAAAAATAATTTTTAAAATATTAAAAAATAAAGTACAATGAGTATCTGTGCAAAAATATCTGTGCAAAAATATGTGTGTTCCAACAAAAATTGTATATACTCTCCTTCCAGCTGGTTTGTAGTAAAGTAGCTGAAGTCTTGCAGCTTTACTATGAGCCTGAGGGAATGTAAGGTTTTCTCCCTCCTTGATCCACTCCTTGCTGCAATTCTCTAAGTATCCTCGTAAATCCCATGCAAGAAAGAAAATAAGAGATATGGTGCCTTATCCAAGAGGTATACAAGTGACCTTTTAATATGCTCCCATATTGCACTCACATTAGATCTGATAACAATGTGCGTTGTTATTTTTTTTACACTTATACGTGACACTTGGTTGATCACAAATTAATATATTAAGGTAAATCAAATTATGAGTTATTAATTTACAATTTTTAATTTAACCGCATGCCGCCCAGCCACTGTACATATACGGCGGCAGGGCGGCACTCGCAGGCAAAACCACGTTTTAAGACGCGTGTTTTGTAAACAAATAGGGGGCGCGCGCCCGCCCTATTTGTCCCGCGGATCACCGCCGCAGATGTCAGTCGCCGGGTCACAGCCGCTCCTTGGCGGCTATGTCCCGGCGATCGGCGGCAAACAGTGACAGACAGCACAGCTGCAGTAGCTGTGCTGTCTGTCACTTCCTTCTCAGCTCGAGGATGAGCTGATTGAGAAAGAACAGTTTCTCTTTCTCGATCAGCCTTGTCCCGTCCAGCACACACCCCCGCCCCCTAGTAAAACACTCCCCTCACTCCTATAACCCTTCCCTGAAAAATAAAGTTAACCCCTTCCTCCCCAGTGCCATTAGTACAGTGTCAGTTTTTTTTTTTTTTTTTGCACTGATCACTGTATTAGTGTTTTTGCGGATGTCCGTGACCCCAAGTCAGTACCCCCCAATGTCAAAATGTCTGCCGCAGTCCCGCCATAAGTCGCTGGTCGCCGCCATAAGTCCCTGATCAACGGCATAATTCGCTGATCGCCGCCATTATTAGTATAAAAAATACCCTAAAAATCCCAGTATCTTTCCCGCCATTTGTAAACGCTATAACTTTCACATAAACCAATTAATTTACACGTATTGAGTTTTTTTTTTTTAGCAAAGACATGTCGCAGAATGCATTTTGGCAGAAATTTATGACTAAATTAGATTTTTGCATTTTTTTTTACTGGACATGTTTTATAGCAAAAAGTCCAAAATATTGTTTTTTTTTCCTCAAAATTGTCAGCCTTTTTTTTTATAGCGCAAAAAATAAAAACCGCACAATTGTCCATTAAACTAGCGCAGCGCTGTATAGCAAAAAAATGGCGTAAATTGCAGTATTTATACCATAGTTTGTAGACGCTATAACTTCCACAAAAAGCAATCAATATACACTTATTGGGATTTTTTTTTACCAAAAACATGGAGCAGAATACATTTTGGCCTAAATTTATAACCAACTTTGAGTTTACTATATATTTTTTATAGCTGAAATCAAAAATATTGTTTTTCTTCAAAATTTTTGGCCTTTTTTTGTTTATAGCGTGAAAAATAAAAAGCGCACAGGTGATCAAATACCACCGAAAGAAAGCTCTAATTGTGTGAAAAAAAGGACGTAAATTTCGTTTGGGTGCAGCATTGTATGACCGCGCAATTATCAGTTGAATTAGTGCAGCGCCGAGTAGCAAAAAGAGGCCTGGTCATTAAGGGGGGTAAATCCTCTGGAGGTCAAGTGGTTAATATTAGAATTTGCACAGGTAATATACACTTTCCAATGGAATGATAGTATTAGAGCGCGGTTATTTATTTATAGTTAGCACAACCGCTTCTTATTCTATAGCTGTTAAAGTTGCACAGGTTGCAGATTCAGTGATACCGAGCAATGGTCTACGGACGAACACTGATATCCTGATGTAGGAATATGCAGGAAAATGCAGCAACAGCATAGATCTGAAAACCGAAAACAGAAAGCAAGAAGAGAAGGGGGAAGTAGGATGGGAAGTTAAAAAAAAAAAGTGAATGGGGGATGGGTGTCTGCACCCTCTCCTGCTGGAAAGACTAGGCTTCTCATAAGGTAGTGGTAGGGAATAGAAGTAGCGAGGAGACTTTGGTGGTGGGAATAAGGGCCATCAAGAGAAAATCATAAGGTTCAACGGAAACCAGGTTTTGTTAAGTGTCTAGAGAGGTATTTATTCTTGCTGTAGGGTACATGTTATGAACATCATGAATGCGTTTATTTACAGTAGGTCCATTTTAGATTACACCCTTGGTTGTCACCATTTTAGTGCAAGTAGGCATATGGTTGCAGTCAGGAGTGGTTCAATAATTTAGTGCCGAATAATATCTAGTGTTAGTAAGCCTAATAGAAAATGGTCTGGATCCAGACCATTGGCCAAGCAGTGTGTTAGGAAGGGATTTGGTGACCTGCCAGAATGTATATTTTAGGGCAGGGGTGGGCAACTGTGGCCCTCCAGCTGTTGGTGAACTACAAGTCCCATCATGCCTCTGCCTTTGGGAGTCATGCTTGTAACTGTCAGTTTTGCAATGCCTCATGGGACTTGTAGTTCAACAGCTGGAGGGCCACAGTTGCCCACTCCTGTTTTAGGGCATTCCCAATAAATGTGGTATAAGTCACCTGTACAGCTAGCACATAGATGGAATTGCAAAGTTAATTGTATGGAGAAGCTCTGATTTATGACACCAATGGTAGAGGATTTTATTATTGTTTTCTTTGTTTAGAATGTATATGGAGGTTTTATTGGCTTTACTCCATATTTCCTCCCATTCTTCCAGTTCTAGAGTGTTATCAAGAGAGCCTCCCTATGTGAGCATATATTTGTTTAAGAAATGGATCAGTAAAAAAGTGTTTAAATGTCTGATATCACATGTTTGCACGTAGACTCTTCCAAACATAGCTCTTTGAGGCCATCCTGACATATGCTAGTTTTTTTTATTCATTATGGAAGGAAATGAAAATTTTCTGTAACCACTTCATCATGTGATGTCCTCCAGATGCACATTCTGTACAAGCCCTAGGGGCTTTGCAGCTGCTCAGTTGTTGTACCAGGCTGGCCACAGTGCCATGTGTATGCTGTGACCAATCATGTCAGCTGTACACAATGGCTTTTATTCATAGTAATTTATTGTGTAGTATCTTGATTCGTTGTGCACTATGATTAGTCACAGTGATCACATGGTACAGGGGCCAACCACAGTGGACCTGTACCATGTGATAGCTGTGGCCAATCATAGTTTTCACAATAATACACAATGGCAATTCATAAAAATGATTGCTTAGAACAGTGATCAGATCATCCCTGTAATAAGCAATCATTGTGAAATAAAAAATCCTAATTATGGTGACACTGTACTGTCTGGTCATAGTATGTAAAAAAAAATAATTTTTTTTCTTTTTGTACATACTGTCACCAGTGTCCTGGATCACCGCCTCACCAGTCATTTGATGACACTAATGCCTGGTAAAAGTATGTTAAAACAAATTGTGACAGAAAAAAATTACCGTATTTGCCGGCGTATAAGACGACTTTTTGACCCTTGAAAATCTTCTCAAAAGTCGGGGGTCGTCTTATACGCCGGTACACATGTTTAGGGGGGCTGCGGCATTAAGTACAGGGGTTTGCAGGGGCTGATGTCTCTTACCTGGATCCAGTCCCACGACGATCCGGTCCAGGAAGCGCGGCGTCTCCTTCAGTTCGGCCACTGGATGTTCGTGCGGCTGCTCGGCTCCGCCTCCTCACCGGTGATTGGCCGCCAGAACTGTAGCTCAGGAAAGGCACACAGGCGGCCAATCACCGGCGAGGGGGTGGAGCCGAGCGGCCCCGCGAAAATTGAGTGCCGGAGCAGCAGGTAAGTGTTCTGTGTAGAGGTGCTGCTGCAACCACATATGCTGGCTGCAGCAGCACCATACGAGAAGAGGGTCAGCAAGTCTCAGTGGGAGGAATAGTGCCCCATTATTGGTGTCACTGATACCAATGATGGGGCACTATTCCTCCCACTGACACCAACGATGGGGCACTATTCCTCCCCCCCACTGACACCAATGATGGGGCACTATTCCCCCCACTGACACCAATGATGGGGCACTATTCCCCCCACTGACACCAACGATGGGGCACTATTCCACCCCCCACTGACACCAATGATGGGGCACTATTCCACCCCTCACTGACACCAATGATGGGACACCATTCCTCCCACTGACATCAATGATGGGGCACTATTCCTCCCACTGACACCAATGATGGGGCACTATTCCTGCCACTGATACCAATGATGGGGCACCATTCCTGCCACTGATACCAATGATGGGGCACCTATTCCCCCCACCGATACCAATGATGGGGCACTATTCCCCCCACTGATACCAATGATGGGGCACTATTCCTCCCACTGACACCAATGATGGGGCACTGTTCCTCCCACTGACACCAATGATGGAGCACTATTCCTCCACTGATACTAATGATAGGGCACTATTCCTGCCACTAATGCCAATGATGGGGCACTATTCCTGCCACTAATACCAATGATGGGGCACTATTCCTCCCACTGACATCAATGATGGGGCACTATTCCTCTCACTGGTGTGCATTGGAAGAGGGGTAGTCTTATACGGCGAGTATAGCCCAAACACTACATTTTAGCAGGAAAAGTAGGGGGGTCGTCTTATACGCCGGCAAATACGGTATACCTTTAACCACTTGTTGAACGCGCTATATCCGAATGATGGTGTCCAGTTCTGGGAGGGCATCATATGACATCCTCCCAGAGCTGTTCACCCAGCGACGCTTTCTGTGATTGCTGTGTCCTTTGGACACAGCTGATCACATTGCATGGTAAGGTGCCAATCACAGCTGCCTTTTATTATGTGATCAGCTGTGTCCAATCACAGCTGATCACAATGTAAACACACTTGCCAGTTATTGGTAGTACTTTCCTCATGCTGTCATTGTGACACCTATTAGTGCCACCAGTCAGTTCTGCTTTAGTGCCCTTCAGTGCTGCCTATTAGTGCCCAACAGTGCCACCTATCAGTGCTCATCATTGCCGGCTATCAGTGCCCATTTGTGCCACATATCAGTGCAGCCTCATCAATGCCCACCAGTGCCACCTCATCAGTGTAGCCTATCAGTGCCGCTTATCGGTGCCTATCAGTACTGCCTCATCAACACACATCAGTGTTTGCTTACAAAATTTTATAATAGAAACTAAGAAAAACATTTGTTTTTTTCAAAATTTGTGGACTTTTGTTTGTTTAGCAAAAAATAAAACACCCAGTGGTGATTAAATACCTTAAATACTACCAAAAGAAATCTCTGCTTTTGTGAAAAAAAATTATAAAAATTTCATATGGGTACAGTATTGCATGAGCACGCAATTATCATTCAAAGTGCAACAGCGCTGAAAGCTGAAAATTGGCCTGAGCAGGTAGGGGGTAAAAGTGCCCAGTTGTCAAGTAGTTGAAAAACTAACATTATCGCTTACGAAATACCGTGGACTATGTCATTTCCAGAAAGGGTCATTTGTGGAATATTATGTACTATCCTGGCATTTTAGGGCTTCAAGAAATGAGATAGGCCGCCATTACATCAGGATTGATCAATTTTCAAATATAATGTATATACCATAGTTTTTAGACTAACTTTCACATAGACCAAATAATATATACTGATGGGTTATTTTTACCAAAGAAATGTAGCAGAATACATTGTGGCCTAAATTTATGAAATCAATTTGCAAATGTTATAACAGAAATGAAAAAAGTGTATTTTTTCAAAATGTTTGGTATTTTTCTTGGTTATAAAATAAGAAAATAAAAAACCCAGTGGTTATTACATGCCACCAAACGGCAGCTCTATCTGTCTAAGAATGTCACACGTTAGCCTGCAGCTTTTTGCCTGTGCATTTTTACCTCCTTGTTGCTGTTGTATTTTCCTTTCACATGTGTAGTTTGCGTGTGCTCATCTCTGGGCGTCGCCTGCTATTCTCTGGGTTTTATTTCCTTCCCTTTGATCACTTCCTGGCCCACCTCCTAGTTTGCTTGTCTATATAAGACGTGCTCAGTCTAGCACACATTGCCTAAGCAACTTCACAGTTCTCTGAGTTTCCAGGTGTGTGGTGCTTGTGCAATGACCCCAGCTTTGTGTACCGGCTGTGCTTGTTTGATGCCTGCCCTGACCTTGGCTTGTCTCTTGCTGGTTCTGTACTCTGCATACGCGAGTGATCTCTGCATCCTCAGCTGGGCTTACCTGGGGGCTGTGACCCAATTGCAGCTTGATGCAAGTCAATCCCCACCACCAGGGGCTCTGGTGAAGAAGCAGGCATGGGCTTAGACTCTGTGCCTGGGGGAACCCTGAGTTGGCAACCTGCAAGGGCTCACTACCACAGACTATTGACAAAAAAATTATGGAAATGTAATTTGGGTACAGTGCTACATGACTAATTGTTATTTACAGTGTGAAAACACTGAAAATTGGCCTTGGCTGGAAGGAGGTGAAGGTGTATGGTATTGAAATGGTTAATTTGAAAATCACTAATTATTTGATGGGAGGTTAAAAGTAAATGGTAATCTGAGACAGACGGAAGAGTCCTATTTGTATTGTGAACACTGTCCCACATTTAGAATAAAAAGAAATCTAGCCAATAAAGGTGCCATGTCCACTTGGTTGTGGTGGAGCAATGTATAGATATGACACTTAACCAGTTTCTGACCGCAGATAGCCGAATGACGGCTGCACTGCGGCTAGCCAGTTCTGGGAGGGCGTCATATGACGTCCTCCCAGAACGTGCTCTCCTGCGTGCCCCCAGAAATCTCCGTGATCGTTGTGTCCTACGGACACAGCTGATCATGTGATGGGGTAAAAGGCCAATCACAGTGGCCTTTTACCATGTGATCAGCCATGTCCAGTGACACACTGACCACAGGGAAATGCAAGTGCCGGTTCTCGGCTGCACTCTCCTCTTGCTGTCAGAGCATGGGGAAAGTACTGCCGAGAACCGGCAGTTGTCAGAGCGGGGATCAGCACCGATCATCAGGGCACTGATGATCAGTGCTCTGATGATCGGTGCCCAGCAGTGCCACCCACCAGCTCTGCTCACCTGTGCCCAGCAGTGCCCACCAGTGCCACCCACCAGTGCTTATCAGTGCCACCCACCAGTGCCCATCAGTGCTACCAGTCAGTGCCCAGCAGTTGCGCCAGTCAATGCCCACCAGTGACGCCAGTCAGTGCTGACTATCAGTGCTGACTATCAGTACCCATCATCAGCGCCACCTATCAGTGCCGCCTCATTAGTGCTGCCTATCAGTGCCCTTCAGTGCTGCCTATCAGTGCCCATCAGTGCCACCTATCAGTGCCCACGACTGCTGCCTCATCAATGCACATCAGTGAAGGAGAAAAATTACCTGTTTGCAAAATTTTATAATAGAAACAAAGAAACTTTTTTTTTTTTCAAATTTTTTGCACTTTTTTTGTTTATAGCGCAAAAAGTAAAACACCCAGCGATGATTAAATACCACCAAAAGAAAGTTCTATTTATGAGAAAAAAATTATAAAAATTGCATATGGGTACAATCTTGCATTTGTCAATTGTCAACCGCGCAATTGTCATTCAAAGTGCGACAGCGCTGAAAGCTGAAAATTGGCCTGGTAAGGAAGGGGGTATAAGTACCTGGTAGGCAAGTGGTTAAACAAAGAGCTAGGATTTTATTAAAATTTTAAGTCTGAATTTAAAAGAGCAATTGGTTGGTAATTCGTACATATTGTATGGTCCTTATTTAATTTGCAGGTATCACTAATGTGAGAACATCAAGGTCAGAATGAGAGGTTATTGCTGCAGAGGTGATTTCATGCAAACTGCCACTAATAGTTGAGAGAGTTGTCAGATACTAATAGTTGGGAATGTTGCATCAAATTGAAAAGTTAAAAAAGGAGGGGCATAGAAAAGATATGTTTAAGGCAGCATATTATTCCTATCAAATCATCCCTTGTCAGAAAGTGATGTACAGTAAAGCCTGTAGGTGGTAGTGCTGGAGTAGTCAAGAGAAGTCAAGGTTTACTTCAAAAGTTAGTTGCCGTGGGATCCAAGGGAACAGGTGGTGGGGGCTCTCATCCATAAGAGGCACAGATGGTTGTGTAGGTAGTAGTTTACAATATGTTTTTTCACAACAAACCTCAATAGTAGGTGTAGGGGAAGACATACAACACGGGGCATTTAAATGTGTGCATCTAAAAATGCCAAAAGCACATTCCATTATGCCAGTGTCAAATTTGATGTTTGAGTTTATTTATACTACCTTGGAGTTATTTGGCATGTGTAACTATATCTGAAATTGGCATTGATGTATCTATATAGTGTCATTTTAGGATGATTTTAAAGTTGTAATAAAGCTTTTGCTTTTATATTTAAGTCATTTTTATTATCCATATAGAAGCACATCTAAAATCCCTCTGTTGTACGTCTTCCCCTACACCTTCTGTTGGGGATTGTTGTGGAAGACACGTATTGTTACTTTAAGAAATAGGGATGGTACAGAATGGGGGATTATCTTAGGTAGGTGGCTGCACCCCACATTAGGATATATAGGTAGTTTACATTGCTGATGCTTTGGGCAGGTGATGTCTAGAATCTTGCAAAAGGTAGGCAGACACTCTGGGATTTTTATGAATAAATTATAGAAAATTGGTGCAGCGCTAAACAAATGCCATTATATAAATGGACATAACCCTAAAACTAATAAATAAATACATATATATATATATAACACAAATACATGCATGCAAGGATGACCCCCTGTCAATCCCCAGTGGGGGGAAAACGTGACCATATATTTAGGATGGTTAATATACACATGCAAAGGGACAACACACTGCAGCAAGTGATAAAAGTGAATAAAGTGGAATCTACTGTGGATCTGTGACCGGCTGACATCTGAGGGTTATACCCTATATATTATCAAGGCGTATTGGCCCTTGTGGTCGATGCGGGGAGGTGAGGAGGCACTCAGACCACTGTAGGATTGTGGCACTATTGGCACTCTCACGTTCTGAAGAATCACCGTTTTTGTTTGAAGAGGACTGTATTTATTCACTTTTATCACTTGCTGCAGTGTGTTGTCCCTTTGCATGTGTATATTAACCATCCTAAATATATGGTCACGTTTTCCCCCCACTGGGGATTGACAGGGGGTCATCCTTGCATGCATGTATTTGTGTTATATATATATATATGTATTTATTTATTAGTTTTAGGGTTATGTCCATTTATATAATGGCATTTGTTTAGCGCTGCACCAATTTTCTATAATTTATTCATACACTTTTGGTTAAAGAGGGTGCTGGCTGCTTAGTTAGTTTTCATTCATCTGAAGCGCAGGAGGTTTTATTACATATTTCTGGGATTTTTATGGTTGCTAATTTGCCATCTTTTCTAGCCATAAGGGAAAGGGGAATGTTGGCAGCTCTGAATGTGATCTCAATGGTTGTAAAAGTCTGCGTTGTTGAAAACTGAGCCATGAAAGATCTTCATTTCAGTGGGACAGGTTTCCTGTAACACTTGGATAAATAGGCAGCAATCTTTTTTTGTAGGGATAATAGTCCTACTGGGGAAGGGGGGGGGTTCTGTCTGTGAACTGGATCCATGTAGAAGATATAGATATGGTCATAATGTGTTTCTTGTGTGACTTGATTTCAGAATTGGGAGTTTTTTAAAGGGAGGGTTAATCTCATGGTGCAAGTGGCGAGGGACTTGCCCCAGGCTGTCCCCTCTCCTAGTGGCTTGTATCTTTCGGGTCTCTATGGTGAAATGGCCTGAGGGTGTGTTTGCCTGGCCTTATGTAGGCTCATTCCTTTTGTGAATATAATGGGCCTTGGCTCTGCGCTGCCTTGCTGGATTCCCACAATCTTTGTGTGCTCTGCAGCTTTGTCTCTGATGGTGTTAGTATGATGGATACCCCAATGTTAAAAGGATGTGTAGCAGCAGTGCTGTGGCAGAGAGTAAGTGGTGGTGTGGATCACCTTTATAGGGAGGTCTTAAGTTTGTTGTATCTGACTTCCCAGGACTTCTTCAGGTGGGGTGGAGTGGAGCTGTAGTGTGGAACAGCCTTGGTCTGCTGTATACAGCCACTTGTTCTACTGCCCAGGTTAGCTGAGGAGGGCAGAGGTTTGCATAGACCCTTGAGCTACCTACTTAATTGCTGCAAAAAGCTGTAAACTGGATGTACTGGGGTCACTGGGGACATGAGGCACTGGGGACAGGAGAGGCACTGGGGTCACTGGGGACAGGAGAGGCACTGGGGTCACTGGGGACAGGAGAGGCACTGGGGTCACTGGGGACAGGAGAGGCACTGGGGTCACTGGGGAAACGAGAGGCACTGGGGTCACGAGAGGATGCACTGGGGTCATTGGAGACAAGAGAGGATGCACTGGGGCTGTTGAATACAGAGGATACACTTGGGACATTGGCGATACAGGATGAATTAGCATCAATGGAGAGACAGGGTGCACAGGGGTCACTGAAGACAGTGAATGCTCAAGGGTCTCTGAATACTCATGATACATAGAGATCATTAGAGACTTAGGATGCACATGGGTTGCTGCAGACCTGGGATATGGTCTCTAGGGTACAGGAGAGAGAGGGAGTGCAGAGAGGATCAGAGAGCCCTAGAGACACTAGGGCACAGTGAGCATGCACAAGGGTGCTGGAAGGCTGAAGACGCAGACAAAGGAATGCTGGGTGCATGGAGACAGTCTCTGGAACAAACTGGAGACAAGGAGTTCAGTAGCTAGTGTTGTGAAATATTGCTTGAATGCTGGGAATTACACTGTCTAGCCTGTTAAGATACCGCCTGTATTTGGTATGGCTGTGGCACCGATGGAACCTGGAATGGAGCACAGGTGAGTATAACATTATTCCCCTTTTAATAGATCACTGATCTGCCCAAGAGAAGATGGCACATGAAAAATGTATTGAAAATAATTGGCATCATGAAAACAGGGCTAGAAAGAGAGGCTTGCTTCAAAGGCTTCAGCTGCATCTGAAGGTAATTTCTTGAGGTCGGGGTGAGAGCAGTAATTGAGGTGACAAGAACTGAGTAGTTGTTGCTGAACTGCTGATAGAAATTAGCGAAGCCTAGGAAGCACTGTGAAGCTTTAAGACCACTGGTCAAGAACCATCAATGGAGTCAATGTAGTCAAGTAGGAGCATTTGTGAAAGCCCAAGAGCCATTTTTTGGCTTGAAAAAGAGTTTGTAACCTACTGCAAGATAGGGCAGACATGGTGTCTGTGAGTGGGCAAATTTGGGGAGAAATTCAATATTTCATTCAGGTAGACAACAATGCACTCATAGAGGACTCCGTGAGTAAGCTCTGATTGGAGTGAAATGTGTTAGACTTCACACAGCAGGAGGTACAGTCTCTATGAAGGAGAGTTTAATAAAGTGACATTATGGCTTTTGAATGGTGAGTGGCTTCCCCTTCACTTTGAAAAGCTTCTGGAGTGACCAGAGACCTCTGGAAGCATTCAAAATGTTGAAAGGCTACAGGGGAGTTACAGATAATGACAATTGCTTGTGTGAAATGTTTTTTTTCATTCATCTCCAGCTGATGTGCATTAAGTCATATGCAACCCAAAGAGCTTTGTGAATATCTGGGCTCCACGAAATGGTGAAAGAAGCTCCATAATAGACATCAGGTAGCAGATCTTAACCATGATGAGATTAAATCCATGGGCAAGATGAACCTTTCTTTTTTTTTTACAATAAAGAAACTTTCTCCAGAAGGAAATGTGGAGGTGCATAAATCTTTTTTGAAGGTTCTCAGTAATGTATTTTGACATTGCCTTTGTCTCTGGAATTCTGAGGGGGAAATGCCTGTCTTCTAGGAAGACTAGAGCCCGAAACGAAGTCAGTGGTGCAGCTGGGGGGATTATGGGGGTAGCTAAATTGCTTTGCGTTTGGAGATTACCTATAGAAAATCCACATAATGAGCTGTCATAAGGTGACTTGAGGAAGAGATTTAACCAGCAACAATTTGGGAGAGACAGCAGGTGAGCATAACGAAGTGTAAGGAACTCCAATTTAGTACTTGGTAATGTTGTTGGATACTAGGGGTGGAGGAATTGGCTCAAGAGACCAGGAAAACTTCAACAAGGGAAGCTAAAAAATAATTGCCTGCTGCACCAGACTCAATGAACGTTTCCATGCTGGCATGCTACTTTTATGGAGAAACATTGAGAAAAGGCATGTGCTGGTATAGCATGACCCCCCCCAAAATTCCTGATGCTGTGGTTTCACAGTCATTTTTGTGCAGAATGCACAGGGGTCACTCAGACTCCGGATCCAAGTGGGATTGCTGGAGACACGGGGGCCGCAATCTCTAGGATGCAGTAGAGAGAGGCCCTTGATTGTAGAGAATAGCAGGGAATGCTGGAAACACGAAGGATGAAAAGGGTGCATGAAGATGTTGGAGACAAAGGGGACTCAACAGCTATAAATGTAATGTTATTTCAATGCTGAGCAATAGGTTGCCTGGCTCTAAGGCAACACCCAGGTTCAAATTGGCTGCGGCATCAGCAGAACGTGGAAATTGTTGGCCACACACAGGTTAGATTTGGCTACTGGAACAGAGTATCGGTGAATGTGACAGAGAGAGTACCATGGTTTGCAGAGTATTCTCATGTTAATTTAGAATGCCAAATTAGAGTGATGTGTAATGCATCTGCTAATGTATAATCATGTCTGTGACATAGGCTTAGTTCTATTATACTGTCGCTACTGTAAATTGTCATAAACGGAGTTTATCACTTATCCAGGATATTAATTATTTTTCTTCTGTTTTCTTTTGTTACCCATATTGTTTCAGCTGGTCTTTGTCTTGTGAAAAATTATAGTTCGGCTATGTTTGTCAAAACCTTTTTAGAGTGCTTGGAAAATCTAAAAATGTAAGTAATACTATTTTTTTTAATTTAACATTAAAATGTATATTTTTTTACACAAAATGCACTTTGCCAATTTGGTAATGAACAACAGTAACTTTAAAAATGGTAAGTGAAAATGCCGAATGCCTGCTTCTGAAAATGTACCTAAGGGCTCGTTCACACTTGGCTGTTTTGCCAACGCTTACCAAACGCCCCTATAGCGTTTGGCAAGCGTTGGTCCGGCGTTTGCGGAGCGTTTTTTAACGCTTGGCAAACGCTCCGCAAACGCCGCATGCACAGTTTAGCGGTGGTTGCTAGGCGTTTGCCGAGCGTTAATAACGCCCCACAAACGCCTATAATGCAGTTTGAGTGGTGTTACCACTCCGCCAACGCCCCGCAACCGCGTCACAACCGCACCGCAAACGCCGGCCGGGCGTTTGCGGAGCGGCACCATAGACGAGAATAGGAGGCTTCAACGCTTCCTGACTCGTCCAGAGGCGTCCGTTTTGCCGCAACGCGACGCGGCGCAAACGTTCTCGTTAGAACAGCACCATGTGCTGTAATGTGCAGAATTGGCAGAGGCGTTTGGGAAGCGGTAAAAACGCTTCCCAAACCCCTCTCTGCCGCCTGCACACAGCGCTAGTGTGAACGTAGCCTAACAAGAGCAGATAGAGAGAGAGAGTATATAGAGCTAGAAAACTGCCTGCAAAGGAATAACCGTAATATGTACCTTTATGGTGAAGCTTCCTTGTTTACAAGAGCTGTCTTTAGCAGCCTGACGAGCAAAGCACCTACAAGTGTGTTTAATGCTGAAGATTCTTCAGACACTGGACTTTCAAGATGCAAGTCACTTTCTGTTAGGGCTCATTCACACTTGACTGTTTTACCAACGCTTGCCAAATGCCCCTATAGCGTTTGGCAAGCGTTGGTCCAACATTTGCGGAGCGTTTTTTAACGCTCGGCAAATGCCGCATGCGCAGTTTAGCGGCATTTGCTAGGCGTTTGCCGAGTGTTAAAAACGTCCCAAAAACGCCTATAATGAAGTTTAAATGGTGTTACCACTCCGCATCTGCATCGCAAGCGTGCCGCAAACGCCGGCCGGATATTTGCGGAGCGGCAACATAGACTAGAATAGGAGGCTTCAACGCCTCCTGACTCGACCAGAGGCGTCCATTTTGCCGTGACGCGACGCTAACACTCCCGTTAGAACAGCACCATGTGCTGCAATGTGCAAAATTGTCCGAGGCGTTTGGGAAGCGGTAAAAACGCTTCTGAAACGCCTCTCTGCCACCTGCACACAACGCTAGTGTGAACGTAACCTTAGAGAGGTGTTATGCGTCTTTTGTAGTGGTAGTGTCACTTCAAGGCATGTTTACATTAACTACTTCCTTTCTGCACAATATAGCAGATTTACTGCTACAGGGAGGCCACTCTGTGCAAAATCACGTAAACATATGAGATCTTGCATTTACGTGTAGGGGACGCACACCCACCACCCTACCCAAGCTGTTATTGGCTCCTGAAGATGTCAATCACCGCGTCCCAGCCAGCTATTGATGTGCAGGACTTGGTGATGGGTGGAGCAGCTGACGGGAGAGATCTGTGAGAGTAAACTCGCCTGTCAGTGGGGGCTGGCTTCTTTTTATCTCACTGCAAAACAGGCACTGTAGATAAATGCCAGGATGTCCCCTAGTAAAACAGTACACCGTTTAATCACTCCCTAACACACAGTTAACCCTTGGATCGCCCCAGATGTTAACTCCTTTCTGCAGGGAAACTGTCATTTATTCTGAGTATATATGCACACGTGTGATTTTATAGTCATGTGGGCTGCACAGATATGAAAAAGGAGGAAATGAACAGCTTAGCACTGATCACTGTATTAGTGTCACTGGAGATGTCAGTGGCAGTTAGTCTATTTCTACCTAGTGGCAGTTGGTGTCAGCCCACCGCAGTTCCTCTATAAGTCGCTGATCGCCGGCATTACTAGTATACAAAATAATTAATTTCATGCAAACCAATTAATATACATTTATTGGGATTTTTTTTTACTAAAGACATGTAGCAGAGTACATTTTGTCCTAAACTTATGAAGAAATTGCATTTTTTCTATTTTTTTATTGGATGTGTTTTGTAGCAAAAAGTAAAAAATATTGTTTTTTTGTTAACTTTCGTTTTTCATGTATAGCGCAAAAAAAATAAAAAACCCAGTTAAGATCAGTATACAGTGTTGCTGGACTGCGCTCTTGTCAGTTAAAGTAGCACAGCGCTGTACAGCAAAAAATAGCCTGGTCATGAAGGGGGGGAAATCTTCTGGAGGGAAAGTGGTTAAATACTTTCAATTTTAGTTAGAATGGCTAGGAAAGCTAAACTGTCACTTAATTTAACTTGGTGTAAATGAGATACAAATAACATTGATATGGAACGAGACTTTATATACATTTTACATGTATATAACTGCCCTTCTAATAATCAAGCAATGGTACCCAAGTGCAGTCACTCCTATAATACTACTTGTGAATGCTAATACCCTTTTCTATACTGCTGAGCACACTCGTGTTCCCACCAGCTGAAAAAATAAAAGTATGTGTAAACTGTGTTGCACAGTACTCTGTATCACATAAACTCCCTTTAAATACTTATTAAGTGCTCAGTGTCATCACTCTACTGAAATATAAATAATATAAAATCATAAAATTGTGTTTTATCCATATGTACCAAAATAGTTTGTGTTTGCCACTTTAAATAACTTTTCCTAATGCAACTGTGGTCTTACCTAACAGCTTCTTCTCATATATTAAGTGCAATAATGCTGTGCAATATGTTAGTTCACATACATTCCTCTCCAATATTATATGGATATCAACCATTTGCCGCCCTATGGCCGAATGGCGGGCGGCAAATGTCATCAGCGTTCAGGGTGGACGCCATATGGCGTCCTCCCACACATGCGCAGATTGCGCTTCTGCAGAGCGGCGCAGCGGCGCGATCTGTCACCGGCCGTGTACCTCGGACACGGCCGATGACAGATCTGAGTATCGGCCCCCGTTGCCGGTACCATGTGACCTGCTGTGGCCAATCACAGCAGGTCACATGACAGTTGTATACAATGGATAGCTTCATTCATGCCATCCATTGTATACTAGTGTCTAGCTGTGAATGGTCACAGCTAATCACCTGCACATGTCATGTGATTAGCTGTGGCCAAATCACAGCTAAGCACAAAAAAAAAACCCCTGAATGAATCGATGTCATTCAGGTAAATGCTTGCTTATAGCAAAGTAATTCTTTGCTATAAGCAAATTGTGTAAAAAAAAAAATACTGATTACTTCCACAAAGTAGTACAATGTTACTATGGTAACATTGTACTACTTTGGTCATAGTGAAATCTGAAAAAAAAATCTTAAAGAAAAAAAAATTTAATAAAAAATAAAAAAAAAATATATTTTTTTTTTTCATACTGTCACCAGTCAGTGTACCTGATCACCGCCATGCCAGTTATATGATGATGCTGTACTGCACTGGTGACAGTATGTAAAAAGAAATTGTGAAACTAATTTTTTTAATTTTTTCATTTTCCGAAAAGTTATGACAAAAAAAATACAACTTCAAAAAACTCGCCATTCCTCTTATGAAGTACGTCGGACTGTCTACTCTGCAAAAAGGGGTCATTTGGGGGATATCTGTACTGTTCTGACATTCTTGGACCTCAAGAAATTAGATTGGCTGTCAGTACTTCAGGATTGATCAATATTCAGATCTTTACCATAGTTTGTGAACTCTATAACTTTCCTACAAAATAAAAAATACATCCTAATTTGGGTTATTTTCACCAAAGACATGTAGCAGAAAACATCTCGGCCTAAATTTATGAAGAACAATTATTTATTTGCAAACTTTTAGAACAGAAACAAAGAAAAAAGTGTTTTTTTTTCAAAAGTTTTGGACTTTTTTTGTTAATTTAGCAAAAAATAAAAACCCCAGCGGTGATTAAATACCACCAAAAGAAAGCTCTAGTTGTGTGAAGAAAATGATAAAATTTTAGTCTGGGTACAATGTTGTATGACCGCGCAATTGTCATTCAAAGTGTGAGAGCGCTGAAACCTGAAAACTGGCCTGGGCAGGAAGGTGTAAAATTGCCCGATATTGAATTGGTTAATATGGATATTTTATAATATTGGAGAGGAATGTATATGGACTAACATATTGCACAGTGTTATTGCACTTAATATGATGAACTATTCGGCGAGGCCACAGTTTTTGTTTTTTTTTTAAGAAAATTTGAAATTGGTACACACAGATTATTTTGGTACACGTGGATAAGACACAATTTTATTCATTTATATGTTTTTTATAGAGTGACATGGGGTACTTTTATGATAAGTATTTAGAGGGAGTTTATTTGATATAGAGTACTGCACAGCATTTTTTTTTTCATGAAACCACGGTGGTACAAAAAAAAATAAAACCCAGTAAGTGTATACAAAAGTGCAAGTGCAAAACACACACAAAAAAAGAGCACTTAGGGGTGTGCTTTTGTCCACCCCCCGAAGGGGTAGGACCTCTACCCTGAACCCCTGTGGCGCAAGGCTCCTGACAGGGACAAGGATTTCAACTTAGTCCACCTAGCCAAAAAGCCTGGTGGACGCCTCTTTGTGGCCAGCCAAAGCTGACCACTGAGAAGTAGGTTGAGGGGCTCTCCCATAGAGAGACCCCCCAGGAATGGGGTAGGAAAGAACCCTAGGACCACACATCCTCCCACTAGATGTCAGGGCAGGCCAGAGGACCCACACCCTCCATCTAGTGAGAAAAGCACACACAAGTGAAAGGTGACAAAACATGAGGAGAAAAATAACTTAAATAAATAAAAGGTTGTGCGATTGTACACTGGCTAGGCCCTGAGGCCTGGTGGCAAAAATTGCCCTGGACTTAGCCAAAAGGCCTAGCCCTAAAAGGCGCAGTGCACCGTTCACACTGTGGGGTCCCACACCCAAGTGTTACTAAGAGCACCCCTGGGGCGGCCACATCCAGTGGGTGCAGACACAGTAGACTCTTTGCCTTCCCAGCCCCTTGCCAGACAGGGTAGACCCATTAAAACCAGGAGGAATTGGGCCCATATGATTTTCCCATCAGAATTACTCCCAGGCCGCAACAGCCTGTGGGCGCCTCGGTTTCTCTTCCAGCCAGTGCTAGTCTTCAGAGCCCCCATCATACCAGCAGGGGGTACTGAAAGGCAAGAATGATGGTGGCACAACCCTACTGGACACTGATCTAAACAGATACTACACTTGATCTTCTACTAATTCTAAATTACACCATACCTTTAGATACCTTTAGATATTTTTTTTTACCCATAAGTGAAAACATTTAGGAAAATGTCAACTTTTGCTTACCTTTAGTACAGGTAAGGGAGTTTTTGTGGGAATACAATTATAAAATAAACATATAAATAAGTAAGATTTGTGTTTTTAGGTTAACCAAGCCTTTTAACTGTATTAATGTTTGCTTTTATATTCCTAAACATGTTTTAATCATTTAAAATGTAACAATATTAGTGACGATTTTCACAGCTTATTGAAATTGCATTTTTTCACATTCACCAAATCTGAAATTTTCCAAATGAATAACAAAACATGAAATTACTTTCAAGTGTTAATTTATGTGTTTTAGACTGGGCTTACAGTACATTTTATATTACAATGCTAAAGCCATTTATGCTTTTCTTCATTAGACAAAACAAGCAATCCCAATAAGAAATCATACACTTCAAGTTTATTTTGTTTGCTTCTTATGTTTTCAGGATATTCCCAGAGATCTTTTTTATGATTTCTCAAGATAATCACACAGAAGGATATGAATATTTTAAGAACACGCTGCATATATTTTCTGAAACTCATGTCTACAACTGCAGTGATACATTTTATAAGCTACATCTACTTAATCAAGATTTCACTAATCTGAGCTATAACAGGAGTGAAAGAACCGATGTGTTCATTGTACTATTGCAAATGATTTTGAAACATACCTTTAAGATGTCTGCATACTTTAGGTGCTTAAATTATGAAAAGCATCTGCCAAATCTCCCACTTTTCCCCAGTTTTACTTCTATTTTAAAAAACATATTTTCTTCAATTCCTTTTGAAAACCATTTCAGTACACCACAAACATCTGTAACAAAATTCAAAACTGAAGTAGCAAAACTGAAAAATGACTTTAGATTTCCTTTTTATTTTAAAGCTGTTAAAACCTTACTACATTATGTTGAAAAGGATCTGGCTGAGTTTTATATACAAACCCATTTTAACAACGTAATTACTGGTGACAGTCTAAAAGAAATCATAGGATACATTCAGAGAACCACCCAGTCTAAATGGATTATTTCTACAATTAATAAATACATGGATCTTCTTAATATCTCAACATCTATGCTACAGACCATTGAGCTCTTTCCCAGATCATCAGAAAACAAAGATGACTTCCTGTCTGAAGAGATCTTTTCTTCTGAAGAATTATCAAATTCCACAAGATGCCAAGTTCTTATGAAAAACACAATTTCTACCTTTATGCAGTCCATTCTATCGAGAAATATAATTAGAATCATTAATGATTCACTTTTATTGTACAGCAACATATCTGTTGAAAATATCGAGATGGTTCAAGGTTTTGTAAAAAAATGTTTTCCAGGGAAAACACTTCAGGAACTGCTAATAGATTTTAAAGTTAACATACTAGACATTGGAGACACTTCTAACAAAATAACTCTGGTAGATTATATAAAACTTCATTGCAATTCCTATCTTTCTGAGTTGGATTCCTCTCTACGTTCGCTGTTAGATGTAAACCAAGACTTTGCAAGTTTATCTATTCTTAATATGATTTTGCAACACTTGATGTATGATTTTTTAGAAAATTCACTTACACAGATTTCTTTTTATAGTTTTGAAGCTGCCTCTATGAAACCTGTGTGTGATTTTCTGGAAGTTTTGCCAATGTACCTTGACAAAAATATAACCATGGAAGACATCAATATGTTGCTCTTAAATTATGCTAATGGTTTGCATGAAAGTTTCGCTGAGGACAATATCACATCAGGACATGTAGAAATGGCACTATTTTTTATAATTAGTAGGTTTGCGGCTCAAAACTTAAGTTATGCTAATAATCTTTGCAATCTCCTAAAATATCCTTATTATAATTACCCGAATACCAACACCAGTAGCCGTGATGATTTTGTTTTAGACACCGATAGCCTTCAAAAGGCAAATTCTATTAAGCTTTTATGCAAAATTGTTTCTAAAGCTGCAAATATAGAGCTTTTTCTAGGAAGATATTTGGTTTTCTTAAACAGAATATACAATTTTACAGACAGGCTGCCATATTTTGCTGACGAAACGATATTAAATACATCTGATGAAATTATTATGAAACTGATCCTGATATTTAAGAACTATAATAATGCTATTGCTATTCTGGATGATGAAGAGTTGGAAAAGGTTATTTTTGAAGAAATGGAAAGATTAATAAATATTTTTGCATTTGCAAAAGTTTTCAATATACTTTCAAAAACAGAGCTGGACGTTCTAATAAAGAATATTCCTAAAATGCAACATGCAAAAGGTTTTTCCCTAAGTATATTAAAAAAAATAACCTCATATTCTCTGTTGAATAAAAGTAAAAGAAATCTGGAATACTTATTACTGCTTTGGTTGAAAAACATTACAAGTTCCGCTGATGCAGAAACACGATATGGCGTAGGGACTTTTTTAATGTCTGAGAACAGCAACAATGAAAGTAATGGTAATCTGCTTGAAATGCTAATGGAAACATTGATTAAACTATTGAATGATTTTAGGAAAGGTGAAAATTTCCAGTTTTTACTAAGGCTTATTGATGAACACAGTGAGCACAGTAATACTGAGGATTCTGCTTTTGAGCAACTTTTTTGGCAAATAAACTCTATTTTTATGAATGCTGCACAAATTCTAAAGACTTTACAACCATTTAATTTTGGCACTTTTACTAGTGGATACTATGGAAGGAATCTTCTAATACAGCTAATAAACAATTCACTAGCATTGTCAAAGGTTTTATTTTCTATATCTCAGTTGTCTTCAGAATCATCAGACAGCAAAACTATTCCATCTTTCATTGAATACTTACAAGATGGCCTACTGAACAATAAAAAGTAAGTACTAACTAATGTCAGTGAATGCTTTATCTGGTAGTAGAAATTAATGTATTTCATTTTTAAGCATGTATGTATTTATGTATGTACAGCCGTTTGGCGGTCGCAAAAATGCTGTCGATTTCCGGGGTATACGCCATTTGGCGTCTTCCCGCACATGCGCGGTTGAAGAGCCGCGCAGTGGCGCGATCTGTCACCGGCCATGTACCTCGGACACGGCCGATGACAGATCTGAGTTCCGGGCCCCGTTGCCGGTACCATGTGACCTGCTGTGACCAATCGCAGCAGGTCACGACAGTTGTATACAATGGATGGCTTCATTCATGCCATCCATTGTATACTAGTGCCTAGCTGTGAATGGTCTCAGCAGGTCACATGCACATGTCATGTGATTAGCTGTGGCCAAATCACAGCTAAGCACAAAAAAAAAAAAAAAAAAAAAAAACCTGAATAAATTGATGTCATTCAGGTAAATGCTTGCTTATAGCAAAGTAATTCTTTGCAAATTGTGTAAAAAAAAAATACTGATCACTTCCCCAAAGTGTTACTATGGTAACATTGTACTACTTTGGTCATAGTAAAATATGAAAAAAAATCTTAAAAAAATAAAGAAAAAATGTAATAAAAAATTAAAAATAATTAAAAAAAATATATATATATATTTTTTTTCATACTGTCACCAGTCAGTGTCCCTGTTCACCGCCATGCCAGTTATATGATGACGCTGTACTGCACTGGTGACAGTATGTGAAAAAAAATAGTGAAAATAATTTTTTTAATTTTTTCATATTCTGAAAAATTATAACAAAAAAAATACAACTTCAAAAAACTCGCCATTCCTCTTATGAAGTACGTCAGACTGTCTACTTTACAAAGAGGGGTCATTTGGGGGATATCTGTACTATTCTGACATTCTTGGACCTCAAGAAATTAGATTGGCCGTCAGTACTTCAGGATTGATCAATATTCAGATCTATACCATAGTTTGTGAACTCTATAACTTTCCTACAAACTAAATAATACATCCTAATTTGGGTTATTTTCACCAAAGACATGTAGCAGAATACATCTCGGCCTAAATTATGAAGAACAATTATTTATTTGTAAACTTTTATAACAGAAACAAAGAAAAACGTGTTTTTTTTCAAAATTTTTGGTCTTGTTTTGTTAATTTAGCAAAAAATAAAAACCCTGGCGGTGATTAAATACCACCAAAAGAAAGCTCTAGTTATGTGAAGAAAATGATAAAATTTTAGTTTGGGTACAATGTTGTATGACCGCGCAATTGTCATTCAAAGTGTGAGAGCGCTGAAACGTGAAAACTGGCCTGGGCGAGAAGGTGTAAAATTGCCCGGTATTGAAATGGTTAAAGATACAAGGCCTACTATTCAAAGTTGAAGTTTAGCAAATCATTTGCTTGGGTCTACAGCACCAGTGTAATGTACCTCTAATGATGGTTATCCCACATTCTGCTGCTTTCTGGTCACTGTAATAATCCACACTTCAGTGATGTCAGAAGCCACCCACAGCTGTGAACTTGTGAATCCAAAAACATTTTTTTTTACTAAATTACATCCTAGAAGATTAATAGATTGAAACTGCTCCTTGACAGCTGCATTCCTGGTGCTAATGTCTGAATGTTCTGCAAATCTGTAACAGCAGGGACATGACAACAGTTATGGAAAAGTGGCAGCTCTTAATCTAGACGGTATTTCCAATTTGAGCAATCCTCATAATTTACAACACATTGGACCCAAAGTAATGTTATGCTGCAACTCCCTTGGTGCTCAGATTTTTTAAAAAAGGCTAATAATTCTGAGGCTTGCACTTTTTTAATTTGGGATAAATTGCCTTGTACTAATAAAATGAGAGAAGCCTTATGTGAGTCTGCATTTGCCTATATTATATTCACAGTTGACCAACTTTTGTGAAACCACAGCACATATTCTTTCACCCTATGAGGGCTTATAGTTCTTCAGTTTTTATTTTATGCACTTTATTAAGTTTCATGTTAATGAAATTAACAGGTGCACTAGATGGGCAACAATAAGTTGACCCCCAAAACAGGAATGGTTTTACAGGTGGAGGCCACTGACATTTTTCCCCTACTCATCTTTTCTGACTGTTTTTCACTAGGTTTGCATTTGGCTAGGGTCAGTGACATTTTCATCATATGGACAGAAGGTGAAGAAAACCTAAAACAATTTTACTCATTGATCAACACTTTTCATCCATCAATCAAACTAAAAATGGAATTCTCAAACACACAGGTCAACTTCCTAGACACCACAGTATACATCAGGGATGATACGCTTCAAACCTCAATATACAGGAAACCCACTGACAGATGCAACTACCTCCGCAGTTCCAGCTTCCACCCCCAACACAAGAAACGTGCCATCATACACAGGCAGGCCATTAGATACCACCAAGTATGTTCTGACCCAAGAGACAGAGATAAACATCTCGAGATACTAGCAGACTCCTTCCATAAGAAAGGTTACAAGGACAAAACTATCAACACCAGCATAAACACAGCCCTGAGAACCCGAAGAGAAAATCTACGTCAGTACAAGGAGAAAAAAACAAACAACCGTGTACCTCTAGTAACCACATACAACCCGGCACTAGAAGGAATAAGAAAGATAATCAAAAATTTACAACCCATCATAAGAGGATGGAGCTATGAAAGAAATATTCCAGCAACCCCCAATACTGGCCTTCAGACAACCCCTCAACCTCAGAAATAAAATAATTAGTAGGAAACTTCCTTCTGATTATTATGTCACAAATAATGGAAGCAAACCCTGCAATAAAAAACGCTGCAAACTGTGCAACCAAATCAATCCATCAGAACGTGTCAGACACTCAAAAGGGATCTTCAATATCTCCGGATCATTCAGCTGCACTTCCAGTAATGTTGTGTACCTTATCCAGTGCAGAAAATGCAGCAAAGGATCTTATGTTGGAGAAACAGGACAGAAGTTGCAAACAAGGATGAATTTGCACAGACATACCATCAAGGAACATAAAGAAGATGACTTTTGCACACCTGTGGGACACCATTTCGCACAACCAGGCAACAATATGGAAGACCTCAATATCTTAGTTCTTAAAGGAAATTTCAAAACTATTCAGGAAAGGAAAACTTTTGAACTAAGAATGATAATTCTATTTGATACAAGAGACAACGGCCTTAATTTGGACATGGGATTCCTCACTCATTATCCAACAGTGTTATGACCCCCTCTGTGAGTGTTGTCTCCCCCCCCCCCCAGTCTTTGCTTTTGCTGTGTTTCATCTCTAGTCTACTCCTAGTCTTATAACCATTGCTGTGTACATTTGTTTGTGTGTTTCTTTCTGGGGTTTTTTTTTTCCTCCCCCTTTCAACACCTCTTCTAACATTCTGCTAAAACTTTGTGTAGTAGTACTGCCTGGACCTTGAAGACGGGGACATACCCCGGAAGCTTGTCCTCAAAATTATATGTTCGTGCAAATAAAAAAAGTATCACCTCAGTAATCAATTGTTTCTGTCGCAAGTGCACTAATACGGCTACAATCATGTCACACATTTTGTGAGAAATAGAGTAGAAGCAGAGAGAGCACTACTTTCGAATGGGTGTTGCAACTGTAGCAAAAGTGGCTCGTGAAACATGTTTGGCACTGTGGGAGGAGCTACATAGTGCTGTAATGCCTCCGGATGCATTCTGGAGTGCACACAACACTTCTTGTGCTTTTTTGCTGTGTTTTAATGTGTTCCAGTACAGTTCTGTGCAGAAATAATGCAGCACGTTCTGCCATTTTTTCCTGCATACAAAATCTGGAACTGACTGTACTGGTGTACTAGGTCCATTTGAATACATGGAAAATTCTGTGCATGCATTTTTGATGAAGAAAAAAGGCACTGGATAGCATCTGGATATGGACCAGCCCAAAAATGTGTCTAAACGCAAACACGCACAAACGCTTTTATATTCGGTTACAAGCATTTGTCGTTTGAAGCTCTGGTGAACTCCTGAACACAATTTTTGTGCTTTTTGCAGGGACCGCTGGAAAAAAACACACAACTGCTCCTAAACTTCAGTTTAACAGCTGCAGTGTACATGAGCCCTTACCCAATGTACTATATATAAAACCACAAAGTACCAAAAGAAACTTTAATACAAATGTAGATTCAGATCCCATCTCACATTTAACCCTTGAGGGGATCTATTCTGTAACTTAAAATCCATCAAGCCTCTCTATTGAGAAGCTTCATCTCCCTATCACCCCCTACAAATAAATGAGACAGCCTCTCTATGCCTCTGAACCTAAAATCTGAGAGTTCGCCTCCGTGATAATCCCTAAAATGGCGGAATACATTTGAAATATGCTTAGCATTAAGGTTGTTAGTGTCACAGAAATGCTCTCCAATTCTGGTTCTTAAAAAACGCATGGTACATCCTACGTACTATAATTTGCAAGCGATACGCGTGATCAGATAAATCACAAAACTAGTGCCGCAACTTATGTATTGTTGTATGGGAAACTCTTCCCCAGATGTCAGAGAAGAGAAGGATTTCCATATTACACTTAAATGGCAATATCTGAAAGTTTTCTTATTACAAGGATAATTGCCTGCGTAAGTTAAGCAGTTAGGTTGATGCCTCTTAGAGGAAGAAAGAAAAAGACTGGGTGACAAATGAGTGCCTAGGGTTGGTGCCTGTCGGCTAGAATAATGACAACCTTTTTGTAATACTGCATGCAAACTTTTATCTGCATACACACACTATATTGCCAAAAGTATTGGATTCAGGTGTTCCAATCTCCTCCATGGCCACAGGTGTATAAAATCAAGCACCTAGGCATGCAGATTGCTTCTACAAACATTTGTTAAAGAATGGATCGCTCTCAGGAGCTCAGTTAATTCAAGTGTGGTACCATGATAGGTTGCCCATTCGTCCATTCGTGAAATTTTCTTGCTAATAAATATAACATGGTCAACTGTTGTGGTATTATAAGAAAGTGGAAGCAACTGAGAACAGCAACAGCCACAAAGTGATAGGCCACGTTAAATGATAGAGCAAGGTCAGTGCATACTGAAGAGCACAGTGCACAGTAGTCCCTAATTGTCTGCACAGTCAATAGCTAAGGACCTCCAAACTTCATGTGGCCTTCAGATTAGCACAACAGTGGGTAGAGAGCTTCATGAAATGGGTTTCCATGGCTCAGCAGCTACAGCCATGCCTTACATCGCCAAGTGCAATGCAAACCATCGGATGCAGTAGCGTAAAGCACGTCGCCACAGGACTCTAGAACAGTGGAGATGTGTTCTCTAGACTGATGAATCACGCTTCTCTGGCAATCCTATGGATGTGTCTGAGTTTGGCAGTTGCCAGGAGAACGGTACTTGACTGCATTGTGCCAAGTGTAAAGTTTGGTTGAGGGGGGATTATGGTGTGGGGTTGTCTTTCAGGGTTGGGCTTGGCCCCTTAGTTCCAGTGAAGGGAACTCTTAAGGCATCAGCATACCAAGACATTTTGGACAATTTCATGCTCTCAACTTTGTGGGAACAGTTTGGGGATGGCCCCTTCCTGTTCCAACATAACTGCGCACCATTGCACAAAGCAAGGTCCATAAAGACATGGATGAGCGAGTTTGGGGAGAAGGAACTTGACTGGCCTGCACAGATTCCTGACCTCTACACGATAGAACACCTTTGGGATGACTTGGAGCTGAGACTGCAAGCCAGGCCTTCTCATCTGACATTAGTGCCTGACCTCACAAATGCGCTGCTGGAAGAATGTTCAAACATTCCCATAGACACACGAAACCTTGTGGACGGCCTTCCCAGAAGAGTTGAAGCTGTTATAGCAAAGGGTGGGCCAACTCAATATTGAACCCTACAGACTAAGAATGAGATGACATTAAATTTCATTTGCGTGTAAAGGCAGGCGTCCCAATACTTTTGGCAATATAGTGTTTGTGTATATATAAGACATTATGCAACTCCTCCCAAGTATGAGGATACCACATATATGAAACTTTTGCAATTTTTGGACTGATTATCTACCAGACATTGTTTCTTGTGTATCATGAAAACCAACCAATATTGTATTAAAAACAATGTACTGTAATGCTTGTCTCTGTGTATGTGGTCAGGGAATATAGCATAATGTAATGTTACCTGTAGCAGTCCCCATTCCTATAAGACAAGCAGGACTAGCTTATTGGTACATAACTGCTTTCATGAATGCTATGTTCACTGGTCAGGAAGCTGAACAAAGAGTGAACAAAAGAGTTCCTTTGGTTCTAGGAGTGCAGCTGTCCACATAGGATGGCTAAGTTTAGTTTCTTGCAGGAACATAGTCAGTGGGATGTGCAGATGAGTCAGTTTAGGTGGCAGGCAGAGTCATGGTCAGCAAACAGGCAAAGGATTGGTCCAGGTAGCAGGCAAAAGACTGTTTAATAAACAGGCCAGGGTCAGTACAGGCAGAGGCAACAATAGTGAGGTGGTGATCAGGAACACTATTGCTGGCTGCACTGGCTCTTGTGACATTGTACTGATGTGGCTAGTGATCAGGAACACTGTTGAAAGGTTTACAGTGGTCTAAAGACACTGAGACTACTGTGGCAGCGATCAGGAACACTGTTGCTATTTTACACTGGTCTGGTAACACTGGGAATCATGTGGTGGCAATCAAGAACACTGTTGTTGACTGCATTGGTCTGGTAGCACTGGAACTGATATGGCAGCAATCAGAAATACTCTTGATGGCTTACGCTGGTTTGGTGATGCTTGGACTGGTGTGGTGGCAATCAAGAACACTGTTTCTGGATAGCACTGATCTGGTGACACTGGCCCTAGTGTGGTGGTGAATATTGCTGGCTTCAGTGGTTTGTTTTGGCGGCTATCAGGAACACTGTTGCTGGCTGAATTGGTCTGGTAAAACTGAGACTAGTGTGGCAATGATTGGGAACACTGTAGCCAGCTGCACTCATATGGTGACGCGGTACTATCATTATATGTCTCATATAATAGATTTTTCAACTTAATTAGCAATGGCAATATGAGTTTTACTTCATATCTTTCTACACATCAATGCAGATTTACATTGCTGAACTCACCACACCTTCTGGTGCTCTCATTAGACCCTTACTGATTAAAGCTTGATACCTAGAGCCTTCATGTCCCAGGGTGCTTAGAAGACCTTTTTTTCTTAACCGCTTCCCGTCTGGCCCATGTACATAAACGGCTAGGCGAGAGCAGTGCAGGAGCGGGTTGCCGTTCATAATCGGCGCCCTCATTTTCAGCCTGTGCGCTCTCCCTGGGAGTGTGCAGCACCGCAATCCGGTGCCTGCTATGTCCAATCGGTGATCAAATGAAGAGTAGTAAGCAAGATGTCACTTGCTGACATCATTGCTTACTACTTGTGAAATATATGAATGATCACAGAGGTCACATGGTACAAGGCAATTCACAACAGCCTTGTACCATGTGACAAGCTGTGACCAATCACAGCTCTCACAGTATTTCTCAATGGCTGCAAGAATGCGGACAGAGAGAAGGAGAAATGATTGCTTTTACAGCCTTTATGGGTGTAAAAAAAAAAAAAATCTTCATCAACCCCCACAAGTAGTACAGTGTCACTATGGTGACACTACTGCTAGGGTGACAGTACGTTAAAACATAAATGTAAAAAAAAATAAATAATGTAAAAAAATATTTTGAAAAATTATAATTTTTGGTTATAAACTAATTTGGGTTATTTTTTTTTGTACTAAAAAGATAACTGAATACATTTTGGCCAATATTTATGAAGAAAGATTATTTGCTAAATTTTATAAGAAAAACACTTTTTTTTTTTCAAAATGTTTGGACTTTTTTATTTATATAACAAAAAAAAAAAATCCCAGTGGTGAAAAAATATCACCAAAATAAAGTTGTCTGTCTCAAAAAAATGCTAAAAAATTATAATGGGTACAGTGTTGCATGACCGCACAATTGTCATTCAAAGTGTAATAGTACTGAAAGCTGAAAATTGGCCTGGACAGAAAGGGGGTAAAAGTGTCCAGACCTGAAGTGGTTGAACTAGTAGTAAGCCCACTTTGTATATTTTTACCTACGGGTAAGGTTATAATAAAGCTTACCTATAGGTAAAATAAATATTTCCTAAACATGCAGTGTTTAGGAGATATTCAAGTTTTTGTTTTTTTTTGCAGCCGGGTCATACACTCTGAAGGAACAGAAAACCCGTGCCATTGCTTCAGAGCACTGTGCCATGTTCCGAGACTCCTGTACACATGCGTGGGAGTGACATCATCATGGCCCAGCCAGTCAGATGGCTGGAGCTCATGAACCCGGAAGGAAAACTGTGAAGATGGAAGCCTCTACAGCGGTGACAGCGCACCGCTGGAGGGCTTCGTTTTAGGTTAAGTTTTAGATCATGTGCTAGTATGCGATGTGTCGGGGCATTTTTGTTTTCCTTAATGGATGCGGCTTTCTACCATTTTGTAAAGGTCAAGAGTCACAACTTTGACCATAGGCCCAAACTGTAATGCTATCACTTCTTTCTGCAGTTGGCACCACTCCTTTCTTGGGCTCTTTCCCCTGACCTTGCACTGGTCATAATATCTGAGGCTAATCCTTGGACCATTTAATTACATTACCTTCAGCATGACATTTTGTTTATTACTGACCCTATGTTTATGAATATGCTGCCATTGGCACCCTTCCATTGCATCTCAATGAGAATTGCCTTAATTTCTACCGGTGGACTCTTTTGGGATCGTCAGTGCCCAGCTTCTCCGCTCAAGGTCACTGGAACTCTGCTCCTCACTACGTGCACAGATTAGATTTATTACATGAACCCTGTTTTATACACAGGTTTCCCACAACCCTCAGACTGTGCTCTTGAATTTTGACCCTGTATCAGGGTCAAGAATCACCAGGCTACCTGTTTTATTAGTGGAGTAGTCCTTCTGTTGTTGCATCCTCAAAGGAAACTGGCCTTGTCACTAATTGTCTTCTTTCACATACCTAGAATAGGTTGCCGGTGATTCTTCTCATTACCCACCTTGTATGCTTGTTTACCTGCTAAATGTTTACCCTGCTCATCTCGCCCTACAAATTTAATTTTGTGAGTACTCTACACACTCTCCTCAAGAGATCTTTCAGCATCTCAGCTTCCTTGACACTTACCCATTAGACACATTCTATTTTCTAGGTAGGGTGCCGTTTTCATCTTGGAGGCATGCAAATTACTGCCCCCATGTTCTGTAATCTATCATTTGAGGTAGCTCTCGGCTATTGTGTTGATAGGAAACCCTATCCTAGAACTTGTTCCCTTTTCCTAAGCTGCAACTTCTTCTGTTTGGATTTACAAAACGCCTAGCTCCTGGTATCTGGCAGGTCTTGGTTAGGCCTTGTATATTCTCTTCCTAACACCTTGGCTTCACAGTTCTTGTACACTCCTTTTTGAAAGAAGTTCCTCTTTTTTCATCACTGCTAAACTTTTCTGTGCCCTTTGAGGCCTTCCTTGGTGCTCTTGTACATGCAAAGTCCTCCCTTTGTGCTCAAAATGGTTACTCCCTTTTTTCCTTGAATCTGCCAAGACTAACTGTGTTCCTCCTGTGGGCACCCTGTCCTCCTTACTTTCCTGGGACTCCTTTTATCGCTTTCTGTAGGAATGTAATTCTCCTTCCTTTAACAACTGACTCATCTTCTGCTCCTCACAGGGTGGTGCCACTATGGGATTACTCCCTCCTCCTTCCACATGACTGGGTAGTTAATTTTCCCTTCTTTGAGGGCCTCTGACCTTACAGAATGAGCCCCTCTATTTCTACTTGGACCCATTCCCCCAACAGGTTGGAGTTCTTTGGATCCTTACACAACCTAGTATTAGTCCTTACAAGGGGGACAGAGCAATTGTTCCTTTTACTTTTTCACATGTTCAAAACTGTTTTTTTGATAGTTGGCCATTTGAGCCTTTACCTATCCCTATTTTTGCTACAAGGTGTTTCTGCTGTCGTCTGTCTGGGTCTGTTAGCCCTTTTTCTGCCTGTAGGCCTGTTGTTGCAATTTTGGCAGTTTTTTGCCTACCCCTTGATTTATTGCTTGGGAACATCCCATGGTCTAAGAATTTAACTGTACTGTACAATAAAGATAATAAGGATTTTTATGTACATGTAAATTGCAAATCTTGGAGTACAGTACAGGGCACAGGTCCCTCCCCTCTACCTCTGTCATCTCCCACTGGCTTGCTAAAATATGTAGGAGCAGGGGCGGACTGACCATTTGGAAACTCGGGCACTGTCCGAGGGCCCGGGGTCAGTAGGGGGCCCCATGAGATGCCCCTGGTACCTTTTTCATAGGCTTTTTTGAGTTTGGGCAAGGACACAGGGGCCCCATGAGTTGTCAGTCTGCCCCTGTGTAGGAGTAGGCAGAGTTGTCAGGGTAGCTTTGGATGGCAGTTCCCAGCAAAGCTTTTGCCACTGTCCAGTCACCTGTGGTTGTGGCATATAATCCATATAAATATTATTATTACCTTCCTGCCTTATGCATTTTATGTTCTCTCTAAATAAATCAAATCAAATTTTTATATGAAATGTGAATATTTTTAGGTAATTAATCTTAAGCACATAATTATGTAAGTATTAAAAGTTAAGTGCATTTGAGAACTATTAGCTTGATTTACAGGATGTTCTGCAACTGGATCTTAGGCAAATTCATAAATCCATCTTTCAGTACGCCAAAATAACTAGTAGTAATTTGAATATTTTAATGTGTCAGGTTTGTTGTGTATAACATCAAAACCTTAATATATAATCCACACAAAGTCACAGAAATTAAGGCAAATCATATCAATAAATACTTGTCTTTAAAAGACTCTTCAAGCAATTCAAAGAAGAAAAAGTTGTATATTACACTTAATGTAGTTCTCCAGTTTTTTTTTTCTACTTGCTCAAGCTGTTTAAAAATAAAAATTGCAGACCTTGCTGCAATACTCATATTTTCTCCATTGCTGTACCCTACATTCTGACGACTCCACCATGTCCAGGGGTTTAATGATGGCCAGAATTAGGGCTCATGTACACAGGGCATTTGAAAACTCTTCTGAGCTCTGGAAACTGACTGCTAGAAAACGTAGATGAAAAACGTCAGTTTAGCCCCGTTTACCTACCACGTTTATTTGGGTTTAGCCGCGTTTATGCAAGTTTGCGTTTAGAAGCGTTGTTAAAAGATAACCTCAGGAGACCCTTCCAAATGCCCAAAATGCACTGAAAAATAGTAAATTCACTAAAAAAGACTACTAAAATACCGCATAAGTTATTTTATCAAGTCATGCAGTATTTTAGTAGTGAAAATCATGCGTTGATGTTTCAACTGTCAGCGGGATTCCCCACTGTCAGCTGAATGTAAAAGAGAATTGCTGGCAATTAAAAAATAATAAAAAAACAGCGTGGGGTCCCCCCTCCCATCCATACCAAGCCGTTCGGGCCCCCACTCCCATCCAAACAAGCGGAGAGGCAGACGGCCAGGAGCCAGCGTCGGGAGCGGAGCCTTATTTTTTTTTTCTTTTGGAGCAGCGGCGTGATTGACAATTGGATCTACTTCGGGGACATTCTTTTATTTTCCATCTTTTAATAAAGGACTTGTCAACGAATGTCTCCTGTCTTTTTTTTTTTTTTTTTACACTACAGCTTTTTTTTTGTGAATGAATAGCGGTACCATGTATCCCATACTCATTCACATGGGTGGGGCTGGATCTGGGGGCTTCCAGATTTCGATAAGCCCCCTGCCCACAGACCCCCATAGCCACAGCCCAGGGTTGTGGGGAAGAGACCCTTGTCTCCATTGATGGGGACAAGGTGCTTTGTAGGGGGGGAGTTCCCCCTACCCCAAAACAACACCCATGTTGAGGGCATGTGGCCTGGTATGGTTGAGGAGGTGGGGGGTGCTCGCTCGCCCTCCCCCCTTTTCTGAGCTACCGGGCTGCATGCTTGGATAAGGGTCTGGTATGGATTTTGGAGGGGGCGGCACCTCATTTATTTATTTTTTTTTATTTTGGCGTTGGGCTTCCCCTCAAAATCAGTACCAGACCCGAAGGGTTTGGTATGGATGGGAGAGGGGACCCCACACTGTTTTTTTTATTATTGTTAATTGCCGGCAATTCTTTCTTTTACACTCAGCTGTCAGTGGGAACCCAGCTGAAAGCCGAAACATTAATGCATGCTTTTCACTACTAAACTACTGCATGACTTGATAAAATAACTCATGCAGTATTTTAGTAGCCTTTTGTGTGGATTCAAAGGAAGGCAAGGAAGTGATCAAAGGGAAAGGAAATATAAACTCACTGAATAGCAGGTGACACCCATAGGGGAGCACAGAAGCCAAACCACACATGTGAAAGGAATACAGGTCTAGGATAAGCACTGCAGCAAGGAGGTAAGAATTACACTGGCAAGAAAACTCTAGACTAAATTGTAACAAACTGACTTTTTGCAGATGCTTTGAAGTGATATTTCCCCCAGGTTAATATCCCTAATATAACAGGAACACATACACTGACCACCATTATATTGGGAGCATTGGTGTTCAATCCTGTAATTACATCAGTGGTCAATGTAAATACCCACTTAGTGATTAGCGGCAAAGTCCCTGTTACATTGGTGGTCAGTTTAAATGTTCCTGTTACATTGGTGGTCAGTTTAAATGTTCCTGTTTTATTGGTGGTCAGTGTAAATGTCGCTTTATATCAGTGGCCAGTGTAAATACCCCTGTTACATCAATGTAAATACCCCCATTATATTTGTGGTCAGTGAAAATACCCCAATTATATTGATGGTCAGGGCAACCCCCTGTTACATTGGTGATCAGAGTAGAACACTCCCCATCACCCCTGTTACATTGTTGGTTATTGTAAATATTCCCATTACATTAGTAGCCAATATAAATGTCCCCTTACTGACCACCAATGAACTGGAGGGATTTGCACATTTTACGCTTTAAAAATGTGATTTCCATATGTTCATCAGAACAATCTTCTTACCAGTGACCACCATTTTTAGGGTATTCTTCTTCCCAAGGAAACTGACCCAGGCGGTTTTCCTGATTACTAAACAACTGACGTTAGGGCATTTACCCCCAACTGACCACTGTTTTTTTTTTACCCAGAAACTACTGGAATGGAGTATTTTTCACTCCATGTATGCCACGTTCCCTTTCCTACTAACAATGACATAATTTTTCCTGACCACCAATGTTTATGGTTTCTACTTTTCACTGATGCTGGGCCATTTTTTTTTAATCTACCAGCAATGACGTTGGCCCTATTTTATATATACTCCTGACCACTTCAGTCTGTATATTGTTGTGCACTGCACAGTCTTGACTACTATACTCAATATACTATGCTGAATATGACGCAGACCATACCCTCACACTCTATAATCTATGTTGTATTTTGTACACTCCTGACTAATGCGCTCAATTCCCCAGCAGTATATATAGATAGGCTCAGATAAAGTATTAGCCTTCTGTCCATATTTTATTTTAATAAAATGATCTTTTCAGTTTTGCTTGTCTTGAAGACTCTTGCTAACAGTACGGTAATGAAGCAGAGGAATGAATGCAATATGTGGGTACGAAGACTGTGTACAGTGTATACTATACTGGATCACCTGCTGGTGGCACTGTGGTTCCCAGCAGAGCTGGGAGATAGATAGATATAGATGTATAAAACATACACACTGGACTGCATAGTATATTGAGTGTAGCAGTCAGGACTACGCAGTGTACAACAATGTACAGACTGAAGAGGTCAGGAGTATCCATAATAGGGCCAACTGCATTGCTGGTAGAGAATGAAAATGGCCCAGCATTAGTGACACGAAGAAACGCAGGGTGTAGTTCCAGTGTTAACAAGGAGTCTCCACCTGATGTTGGCTGCTGGGACCACTTTCCTAGCTTCCCTCTGCACCTCAATGTTTTGCCTCTGTCCCATATACATGATTACTCACGCTCTGTTCCTGATACTGCTCTGTGACTTTTATCGTAATTCCAACTGTGTTCCTGTTATAGTACCTGTACCCTGTACCTTGATATCACATATCTGCTTTCCTTTTTCCTCATTTGCCTCTCTGGTTGTCTCTTGCATCTCTTGTCTTACCCTGTTTTCCTGTGCCCCCCCCACCTTT